>NC_141026.1:14667500-14675000 GCF_052040795.2 Danio rerio
ACTCGTATCATCATTGTGGTTTTGAAGATGAAAAAACAACGCTATCTGGTGCCGAGCTAAAGTGAGAGATGTAAATGATTAGCTTGTGCGTCAGTCTTGGGGTCTTATTTTTCTATTAGTTTCAGAAACGATGTTGTCACCGACGCTGAGCTGTCCGGGGTGCTGGCCTGCAACAGACACTCTCCTCCTGTCTCCTGTGGCGCCTGATGCTATCTATCTGAACGTTGAATGTACTGTTTTACAACAAAACGATTCTCTACAGTCATATGTGCCAATTGTCATAGTATAAAACGTAATGTTTTATATTGTATATTTGAAAATATATGAATACAAATACCCCCAGACTCTCTGCCGCGTCTTTATTGTTTTGATGCTAAAATAAGCAGGCAGTCGATGCATCGGTTCGTGATTGAAGTGTCCTTTTTGCGGCGTTTTTGATCTGAGCCTAAATGATCAAGGTTTTGCTGACATTGGCGGGCGCCAGGCCGGCATGAAATTGCATTCAGATAAAAACCTCAGGCTAGTTTGATTCAACCGAAAAATTATTTGCATTTGCTTACTTAAACAAAAATCGAGCACTGAATAAAGTTTATTTTATGCAGTGCATGAGAACACGCAACAGTGTATGGATTGCGGCTACGTCATTCCTGCGCAGACTGCATATGCTTGATCGAGATAATCAGCCGGATAAAAGGAGCGCAGTATAAATCCAGTCAGCATTCACCAGAGGCGTTTCAGCATATAACTGTGCAAAACGCGTTTTATTTTGACACAGAACAACAGACACCTACATTTAATAATTTGTTCATGATTAAGTTCTATAAATATGAATCAAGTTCTTTTACTCATGAGCAGTCGCTGGCCGTGGTGCTGAAACTCGCTGCATTCGTTAATAGGCCCACAGTAGCCACACAGATATGAGTTTTGTAACTATGGAAACTGAGGCTATGACTAGATTATTAAACATGGGGGACCTTGAACTTGGTCGATTATCTTACAAAACCTCAACACGCAAATCACGTTTCAGTACATTTTAAAATCAATGTTTTATCTGCCTGTCACATTCTGAAAAGAGCAGACTTCCAGATCTGAACCTAAAAATCTGAAAAAAAAAAAAAAAAAAGATTTCTGCAAAATTGTTGCAAACGATTTATATGGGTCGGATTCAAACATACAAATTCAATTTAGAAATGTTCTACTTAATTTTTTTGTATAAATTTAGCCCAAATAAATTGTTTACAACTTTTTAGTAAATCCAAAAAAATCATCTTTGAATCATTTTTAGTTAGTGTATTTGTAAAAGAACCATTTTTAGCATTGTTTTTTAAACGACTGATTTTAATTGTAAAAAAAACACTTGATTATAAAACTTAACTTAAAATTTAACACTCTAAAAAGAAAAACAATAAATAAAAAAAAATGTGCCATTTTTAAAGTGACATTAGCTCTAAAACACAATGCAGGGTCATCATATCAGTACAGTACACTGTTAGGCCTAACAATATTATTTAAATTTTGTTTGGAGTGTCTATTTTCTCTGTATGATAATTTGTTTTAATTTTAATTTTCAATGTTTAATATATATAGTAAATTCACTTTAACTATACAAAATAATTACTATAGGAAATCACAAAACAATCCATCATAAAGATATTACTTTGATTTCATTTAATTTCTTACATTTTTCATTGTTATGTCAATATATTTTTACTATATAATAGTGTTTTATCAAGTTTTAATTTGTTTAATTAAAAAAAATCTAGTATGGGGTAAACACATACAAATAATAATGTGGTGCCAAATCAAAAAGGTAATTCAAATAAAACGTGATTTGTATTAATATATTTATATTAATTAATAATTATTACTATTCTTTATTTAAAAGTAGAGTGTATGTCTTGTTTTCCTTGTTTGGCTAATTTGTAACGTCATCATCTAACCTGCCGCGTTTTATTCTGACCCCTATGGACAGGCCTTGACATTCTGCTCACGTTGTCCTGTGGGTACAGGTAGTCCTCAAGAGGAGCGTCTTGAGTGTGAAAATGGTCCCGCGGGCGCATGACTCACTGAGCGAGTAAGCAGCAGCTGGTACAAAACGAGAGAACCCCCAGAATTTGTGAATAAAGCACGTGGTGCGGGAGCTCGACCATTTGATTGGCTGGATTTTGGTGCAGTCTGATAGAAGTGTCATTGTGACGGAAGGCTGCAGAACCGGCCATAGGAATTCAGCGGGCGCATTCCGCTCCGTCTCCAATGGCAACGGCTATATTAGTAAGAGGGTCTGATCCAGATCGCGCGTGGGCTGAGAAAACATCTCGTACAGCAGCTGTTTCTAAACCTGTAAGCCCCACTGTTGAAACATCACAGCAGCAGTATTAGCTGTACTAAAATAAAACCTGCACTTTCAAAAATACCATTTATACAACTAATAGCTCATATTGTTGAGTCCCCGCATTGATACTGGATAGTAGATTTTGTAAATGGACTTGTTAATCCCACAACCTGGGAATTTGCCTTGAAGCACATCGTCTTTTTACTGATAAATCAACATTCAATTAAAAAGGCCTAACACATAACATATATACATTTTTTTCTGTGATTAGTATATCTCTAGATCATGCAGATATTAAATGGACAGTTCACACACACAAAAAAACATTCTATCATCCTTAACTCACACTTCTTGTAGAAGATATTTTAAGAAATGTTGGAATCAGTCATTGACAGGTAATGGTTATGAGTTTCTAACATTCTTCAAAACATCTTCTTTTGTGTTTGTTATGGGGACAATAAACTCAAAATTTGGAAATGTTTATTACTCTTATCAATGAAATATATTTTTTTATTTTTGGTGAACTATCCCTTTAAATACTTTATTGCTTTGATCATATGAGAGTTTGAGCTCCAACATTCTTCAAAACATCTTCTTTTGTGTTTGTTGGGGGGGGACTCAAAGTATAGGAATGTTCATTAACAACTCTTATCAATAAAATTATTATTTTGGTAAACTATGTCTTTGAATACTTCTAATTACTTTGATCGTATGAGATTTTGAGCTTTAACATTCTTCAAAACATCTTCTTTTGTGTTTGTTTGAAAAATAGAAACTCAAAGTTTTGAAAATGTTTATAAACAACTCTTATTATATAATATTTTTGTTTTTGGTGAACCGTCCCTTTACAATACCTCTAATTGCTTTGATCAAATGAGTTTTTGAGCTGTAACATTATTCAAAACATCTTGTTTTGTGTTTGTTTGGAATTGTTATAAACAACTCTTATCAATGAAATAATTTTTGTTTGGTCAACCATGTCTTTAAAATAATTTGAATTGCTTTGATTATATGAAATTTTGAGCTCTAACATTCTTTAAAACATCTTTTTGTGTTTGTGGAGGGGGGGGGGGACTCAAAGTTTTGGAATTGTTATAAACAACTCTTATTAATGAAATGCTTTTTGATTATTAGGTGAACTATCTCTTTAAAGTACTTCTAATTGCTTTAATCATATAAGATTTGGAGCTTATTATATCAGTATTATAATGTTATAACACAGAGTAGGGTTCAGAATTAGCTGTCTGCCTTTACTTTAGATGCATGTAAAATAATTTCTCATGCTGCTTTAATTATGTTTTAAACAGCTTTTTCTGTTACAATGTAAAAATGTAATGATTGTAAAAAATCACATGTGATTAAGGGAAACAAACTGATTTAATTACTTGAAAGTATTTATCTGGCAATAATGATGATGCTATTTATGATGTCATACACATTGTAGATAAAGACACACACTGCATTACTCCATTCAAAATTGAATGGCTAACAGTTACACATATAAAATGTTAAAGTTTTGTAAATACAGTCTGAACATATTTTTTATAATATTTGTTGCCATAAAAATATGAATTTGTCTTCATTATTGTGTGATAGTGTATAGTAGAGTATATGATAGTAATATTGTTTGCTGTGTATAGTTAAATAAGCGGCTGTTACAGACCTACAGAAGCATTACATTCTTCTGATAAATCCTTTTAATGATATTTACTTCAGTGAATAAAATCACAAAATGTCCTTCATAAAATATTACCAAGCTGTCAAAAATGTAAAACCCCAGTTATTTCTGCATATTTCTGCATGTTTCATATACCATCTTTGTAAACGTGAGCGCTAGCATTTACAGCAAGGGAATGACATCCGATGCGGTACAGAATTTGTTGTATTAGAGATAAGTTATATTGATTACATACTATATATAATTTACATAATGCTTTCAGTGGATTATAACAGCTTGTCACCCAGCGATAAGCACAGTGATTTGGCAAAATAACCTTAAAGTGAGCGGCGTTTATCTGACAAGTCCATTCGTGATAGCACCCTCCCAATGGATATTGGATAAGATTCATTAAAACTCCAAGTGACTTTACAAGAGAGAAGCTAAAGGTCTACAAGTCTTTGGATGCCTACAATGTTGTTCTGTGTGGTCATGAGCAAGAAATAATGTTCCATGATTACCAGATCCAAAACTATGTAGTGCTAAGAACCCAGGTTCTGCCTAGCGAAAGACAAGGAAAGAAGACTGAGCTATACAAGACCTGGGTAATCATCAACAAGCAGAACAACTGCATTCTGACAGTGAACTACACCTGCACGGCAGGGTATGTGAACTTACACATAGAGGTAAAGTTGGTTTTCTATTTGCACACAGACTTTCTCCTTAACAATATCATTTCATAAAAGTATTATTTGCAAACTCTAAATAGCGAAATCATATTAGCAGCCAATGACTATCAAATTACAACATTGTTCACAGTCAAATAAACAGTGTTAGTGTTGTTTTTTTTTAAGTCACAATTGCAGGTAATTTCAGACCGAATATTCAAAGTGCTGTGGAAAACAATATAGGGAGTGTCACAAGTTGTCACTGAATGAATGTGTGGTTATAAAACCAACTTTACCTTAATAACTTACACTTTTTAGATTACATTCTTAGCTTAATCAACCATATGTAACTGTTTTTGCTGAAATCATTGCTGCAATCAAAAACGAGTAATGTGTATGATTCAGCATTGCGTGAAGTTACCTGATATGAAATGAGAACTGCAGAGGCAAGCAGTTTAATTAGGTCGTCACTTCATTCAGCTCCCTTTTAGCCAAAGACGTCTGCAGTTGGCATTAAAAACAGTGTGGTGTACGGTAAAAGTTAAGCAGTGTGGTGTACGGTAAAAGTTAAGTTTTCTATTTCTGAATTTGGCATCCTACTGCACAACACGACATTTTTACTATTGCAACCCATTTTTTTTTTTGCAACCGGGAACCCGTGTGATGTCATGTGTGATGTAGGTTGGTAATTTGTCAATTTGTTTAGATGTTAAAATGATTAAAAATGACATTAAAATATAATATACTTCGTAAATAAAGGAACATGGTTATTAAACTTTTTGCCCCAAAAGCCCTAATTTTTTTACGCAGACATATGCAGACCTACTAAAGTTTTATGCAGATTTATTTATTAGACATATTAAATAGACAAATTAAAAATAAGTAAATGTCAAAGTTTTGTAAATATAATCGGAAAATAGTTTTGGTAACACTTTAGTTTAGGTAATTCTGTCTATACAGAAGTAAGAAGTCAGCGGTAGCATTTGTTTTACACACAAAATGCAACTATGTACCCACAAGCACATATTTCTTAGTTCTTACGAATGTAGCCCGGGGCACATATTCCTAATGAGCCTGTATTTCCTAATGCACACTATATATACAACTGGCTTATTACCTGCCTTTAGTGTTAGTATTTATGAATTACAATATTATTCTACATTCCTAATACCAAACCTAAACCCAATTACTACCTTACTAACTATAAAAAGCAACAAATTAGTAGTATACTGTGCTAAAAGTCTTAGTTAATGGTTGGCTAATAGCAAGAATTGTACCCTAAAATAAAATATTAACCTCAGAAGAGGATAAAATTTAATACAGCTATTGCTATTGTAGAAAATTCATATTCATAACCAAACATTCGACAGTGGAGTAACATAAAATCTCAACAACATTGTGACAAACCATTTAACGAAGGTATAACATAGATTCTTATTAACATTGAATGGGTTAGTTCACTCAGAAAGGAAAAATCTGTCATCATTTACTCACCCATGACTTGTTTCAAACCAGTGTGTGTTTTTTTTCAGTAACACTTTATTTTGATGGTTCATTTAAGTATTATGAGACTGTCTGCTCAATATTTTTTGATACTGCTCCTCCAACAGACGTGTAACTGATAAACACTATAAAAAATAAATCCGTAAAATTTACAGTAAAAAAATGGCAGCTGTGGTTGCAAGTATTTCACCCTTAAAAATACAGTACAAACTGTAAAATTAATTTCTCATTTTTACAGTAAAATACCATATTTCATTATTTATATAGGTAATAAGTCTGTATTTTGAATTACCTACATCTTTTGTTACACAGATAGACACGTTAACACAGTCATGCAGGTGGTGATAAGAAAGTTAAAAACTACTTTTTCCTCAAGCAGAAAAGTGTATCAGTCTATAGAAGGAGCTTAGTGTCATTCACACAGCCACTATACACTAGTTTTTTACATAAATAAAAAAAAGTCATGAAATAAACAACATAATATTTAACATAAATTTGTAATGTACAAAACTGATGCAGAAACAACTAAAAAGATCCATAATAATGTCAACAAAAATCATAAAATGTGACATGCTATGCAGGGAATTAATGGGAAAGTCAATTTACAGTTATTCACTGTATATATACACTGTAGCATTTTTACAGTTTTTTACTGTTGAAATCACGGCCATTTTTTACAATGTAAGAAACTTTGCAAGTACATGTGAACTTACACTAACCCCAACCTAACAGTTTACTTATAATCTAACAATAATTAGTTGGCATGTACAGTTTAAACCAGAAGTTTACATACACTCAAAAAAATAGGAACATAACCATTTTTTAAAAATGTCTGATGGTAAATCATACTAAACGTTTTAATATTTTAGGTCTGTTAGAATTACTTAAATGATTTACATTTGCTAAATGCCAGAATAATGAGAACATTTTTTAAGATCATTTTTTATTAATTTCTAGACAGTCAAACGTACATTTCTTTCCATGGTATTTTTTTAGCTTTGCTTTTAAACTGTATAACTTTGGTCAAATGTTTTGGGTATCCTTCCACAAGCTTCTCACAATAGTTTGAAGGAATTTTGGCCCGTTCCTCCTGACAAAACTGGTGTAAATGAGTCAGATTTGTTGGCTGTTTTTTTTTAACTCTGCCCACAAATTTTCTATAGTAATTAGATCAGGGCTTTATGATGGCCACTCCAAAACATCCATTCTAGTCCAAGCACATTTGAACTAATTTGGCAGCATGCTTAGGGTCATGGTCCGTTTGGAAGGCCCATTTGAGGCCAAGTTTTAATTTCCTGGCTGATGTCTTGAGATGTTGCTTCAGTATTTCTACATAATGT
>NC_141026.1:14680000-14735000 GCF_052040795.2 Danio rerio
AAATAGAATATTTATGGGATTTGTAGTCCATAGCGAAGTGTATTGTGGGTAGTGTAGTTCGACACGCATGCTGGATTATGTGAGCTCGCTGTGTTCTGTGCAGCTGAGCAGAGGAAGAAAGTTTTAATCTGCTTTGTTTTATGTTCACTCGAGTTATTCCTACCGGGAGCTGTTTGCACTGTGAATCTGACAACACGAAAATAAGTAAAAGAATGGCATGCATTGGTTACTTTTGTCCTTCTCATCCTCTGCACGAGCATGAATTAACGAGCTGTTATTCTGCCACTGGACATCACTGAAGCGGAGAAGGTAACACTAGTTTGATCATGTATAAATATCATTATAACTATATTGTATAAATATTATTATAACTAGGTCTACAGCAACCTGATAATCAAAAAACAAATGACATGATATGACAGGCGATTGTCTTCTGACTGTAGACACTTCTCATATAAGTTAGCTTGAGAAGCATATAGTACTATTTGATCTATAAAATTTGTAAAATAAACATTTGCAGGATAAAGAAACAGCATAGGAGGGGCCTTGGTGCAGATGAAAAGATTAAAAAGTGTATTTGTATATATAGAGACATGGGTAACTAGATAGAAAAGACAGAGATAGGTTGATCTCTGCAGCAGCTGCCAAAGAGCTGCGCGCTGCAGACACAGCTGGTGTGAAAGGCAAACGCCTGCGTGCTGCTACTGCTCGACATACACGCTGGGCACGCTCTGCTGACGCGCCGCTGACGCTTGCGGTGTGAAACAGGCGTAAGATTACATTTCACAAAAACTGGACCATCTTTATTGTTGAAGCTTTTAAGGAAACTACAATTTAATAATTATTTTCATCCAGCCAAAGTGGCTAGTGGGAGTGTCTATCTAACCCACCACAGCTTAAAACTACCCGCATTTGGCGGGTGTTAATGTCAAGCCCTAATTATAAAGTACTATAAAATTTTCTAACTGGCGAATGACAGAATCTAGTTCAGTGGTTCTAAAACTGTGGTACAGGCTTCCTAACACATATGATATCACCGATATGATCTGTATATTGATTTTAATATGCTAAACCTTTTATTCTATTTTCAATTTTCTAAATGTTTGTTATGTATTCTATCATTTGAAGCTAATTTCCTCCCCATATTTGTAACGGTTGTTAAGGGCATATCTTGTATTTTTATATCCCAATGTTGACAGGAATAGTATAATCACTTGCTTTTTCGACACACAAAGCTTACTCTAACGCACAGTAAGCAGATATTATTTCTAATTTAAATATGTCAATTCAATATATTTATTTAAAATACAAGTTAATGTTTAGATTTCAAAGATATACAAATAAGTCATACATGCATGCAAAATCGATTTCAAAATTTATCAAAAAGAGTTTGTATATCAGGTCCCACATTATATTAAGTGTCCTTAACTACTATGTACTTGCATCAAAAAATAAATACAATGTACTTACTGTGTTTATAATGTATTTGAGAACACTTGTGGTGCTTTTGAGTTGGGATAGAGGTTGGGTTATGGACAGGTTTGGTGGTGTGGGTAGGTTTAAGGGTGGGTTAAGGTGTAAGGGATGGTCAACAGTGTATTTACAAATGTAATTACAAAAGTTAATTACAGATGTAATTACATGTATTTAATTAAGCATAAGTACACAGTAAATACATGTATTTACACAATAAGTACATTGTAACAAACTATTAATTCTTGTGTAAGTACAAATTAGTTAAGGCCACAATATAAAGTGGGACCGTTTATCAATATGATGACATGTAGCCTATATTTATGAGGTCCAAGGAACATTTCCAGGTTTTAATGAATAGGCTACTTTATGATAATACTTTACACTTAAGGACAGCAGTTTGCTTTTCACTTTTTAAGAACAGTGCCATTTTTAATTTACTTTTAAACTCATATTTAAATTTAAACATTGACGTTTTATTTATTTATTTTTTTACCTGTCAGCACAGTGCAGTGTTAATGTTCAAACTATTTAAAATGGTTAAAGTGGCTGACAATAATAAACATTCATAATAAGAAGAACTAATCTGCCATGTTATTGAACTGTACAGAGCTGTAGCTGCTTTATTAGGGCTTTTACACTATGTTGTAGTTCAATACAGGTTATTACGGTGGTACTTGGAGAGAACATTTTTATCTGAAGTGGTACTTGGTGAAAAAAAGTTAAGAGAACCATTGATCTTGTGGGTCTCTGCCATCTTTAATGTGCATGTTTGTGATTTTAGGAGGCATGGCTTTGGGCGACCGGGGAGGGATTGTATTCGAAAGATATTATGCTAAGCAGTTAGCATTTAGGCAGATCACCTATTGCACCTTTTACAGCCTAATTAGTTTATGTTTACTCACACATACACAAATGCATTTGTTAATCCATTACATAATATAATATAACAATGAACGCCACATTTATTTATTCATTCATTAATTTTCTGTTCAGCTTAGTCCCTTTATTAATCAGGGGTCCACATTTATTTAATAATGCTAAATATGTTATGTAAACGAATCATATAATAATGTGTTATTTAATGCGCTACTTAACACATTAGGTAACGTGAATGATTTTTGGGTGAACTATCCATTTAAAGCGATTCCCCTAAGAGTCAATTTATTGCAATTTTTTTTAGAGAAAGGTGGTGTTTATAAATGTACAATACCCTGCCTAATATTAGTGATGTGCACTGATGTTCAAAGATGCCAAGGCTATTCACTCAATGTTCGTGACAGTGAAGCAGGAGAGGCTGAAGAACTGAATGTTAGTGCCATCTTAAAGCGATAGGCCTGTATGTTGCAGCAGGAAGCATGAATAAGGACACATTACTCTTGAATGAAGCATGACTCCTCTTTATGTAAGAGTGCTGCTGTTTGCCACAGACGGATGCAGCCGCAGGAATGCCGTTGCCTTGGAAACGGCAGCAGCAGGAAGCGAGATGCAGAGACCACAGAAAGGACGAGGCAGACAATTAATAATTCACAATATTTCATTCGCCTTTGCGTTTGTTGCCGGAGACGACTGTCTGTTAGAGCTTAGGTGGGTATGTGGGATTAGTCCCAGGAGAACAGGTTATATGCAAACGAGCCTGATTAATGATCAATTCATAACGCAGGAAGAGAAAGATTAGTAGAGAGACAGAGGTGAAGATTGGCTTGCTTTGTTCTAGTCTAAAGTGCTTTTTTAAGATGCAGGATTTGGCTGAGGATTACTGTACATACTTACTGTAAATGAGTTACTGTAAACCAATTACAGCAAAAATACTGTATTTACATTTACAGCATTATTTAACTTGCTGCACATGTATTTACAGATCTGTATGTTTTTACTGTAAAATATACAGTCATTTTTACAATGCAAATTTAAAATACAGTAACTTACAGAAAATTACAGTTCATACTACAGTTGAATTCTGTGTAATTTACAAAAATCGTTCACAGTATACCGTATTTAGTTAAACCAAATATTATTTGTTTTGCTTTAGTTTTGTTTTTAACAATCAGCATACATTTTCAAACTAAAAGAGCAAAATATATTTAGGAAAAAAAATATTAAAACCTCACTAAAACTTCTTTTTCTTTTTAAAATTCTTTTATTATTTGGTTGAAATCTTTAAGTATCAAATACTTACCTATAAGTAAAAGTGACACATAATAAAACTAAAACCAATTTCAGTTGTTTTATTTGGCTCACATGAGTCAATTTATTTGACTCAAACTGTAAAAAAAAAAAAAAATAAATAAATAAAATTGTATAAAGCCTTAAATTATTTCTTATACCAAGTCAAAATTATAATTATTCATTCATTTTAATTAATTGTATCAGGATTGGTCAGTTTGAATGTCTTGGTATTCGAACTTTGGTCACATGGTCTACTAGATTGTAATAATAACAATAAAAAAATAATAACAATAATAACAACAATTCTTTACATTTATATAGCGGATTTCTGGACACTCAAATCGCTTTACACAATGGGGGGGAATCTCCTCGTCCACCACCAATGTGCAGCATCTACCTAGATGACACTATGACAGCCATATTGCGCCAGACCGCACACCACACACCAGCTGAGCAGAGGAGACTGCATGATGAAGCCGATTATGATATGGGGATGGTTAGGAGGCCATGATGGACAGAGGCCAGTAGACAAATTTGACCCCCGCTGATACCTACTTTTTCTAAGGAAATTTTTGGGGATTTTTAATGACCACAGAGAGTCAGGATCTTGGTTTAATGTCTCATCTGAAAGACTGCACTCACTGACAGTATGGTGTGCCCTTCATTATACTGGGACGTTAGAACCCACACAGGCCGCTGGTTGAGCAGCCTCTGCTGGTCTCACTAACACCACTTCCTGCAGCAACCTAGCTTTTCCATATGGTCTCCCATCTAGGTACTGAACGGGCGCAGCCCTGCGTAGCTTCAGTGGGCGACCATATGTGAGAGTTGCAGAGATCTAGCTGCCGGCTGTCTGGCTCTCCTGCTATCTGGCTTTCTCTTCACACTCTCTGTCTCTGGCTCTCTCAGGTGGCATTTTCACAATTAAGCTGGGTACAATTAATATCATATGTTTTTGTCAGTTACTGTTTTATCATTTTATACATTTATTTTGAAACTAATTAAGTTGCAACGCTAGCAAAATATTGTTATTAAATCGTTTCATTTTCAGTGTGAATTACTTTTGATTTAACTTCAACACTAAATTGTTCCATACTGAAATAACAATATAATCACATGATGGCAATGCTTTCCTACATATTAAGCAATTATAACTGCACTAATTTCCGTTTTTGGTATAAGAATGCAGAAGATGGTTTGACTAGAAATGAAGTTTTCACCATCTTGCTGATAACATTTTAAATTTATTTTGCAAGGACTGCACTGCAGTTTGAACCGCTGTAGCTAATCACTATCTTCATTTATTCATTTTCTTTTCAGCATAGTCCTTTTATTCATCAGGGGTCACCACAGAGGAATGAACTGCCAACTTATCCAGCATATGTTTTATACAGCGAATGCCCTTCCAGCTGCAACCCAATACTGGGAAACATCCATGCACACTCATTTGCACACATGCACTACGGCCAATTTAGTTTATCCAATTCACCTACAGTATGCCACATGACTTTGGACTGTGGGGGAAACCAGAGCACCCAGGGGAAACTCGTGCAAAAAAAAGAGAGAACATGCAAACTTCAAACAGAAATGCCAACTGACCCAGCTGGGACTCAAACCAGCGACCTACTTTCTGTGAAGCGACAACGCTAACCACTGAGCCACCGTGTCGCCCACTAAAACCATTTTCATTTATTTAGTTTATTTGACTCATACCATTAATGATTTCAAAATACTAAATAACTTAAAATATATATAAAAAAGTAAAAAGAACTGTACAATTGAATGTACAATAATTGCTAACGTTAAGTAAAAATTATAACTATCCATTCATTTTTAATGAATTTCAGTTGTTGATAACATTTTGCAATAGTTTTTCTTTTGTCAATATGAGTTAGCTAGAATAAAATCAACTAAAAACAACTTGTGTACTTGACTTTTGAAAGGATGACAATTATTATATGCATTTGTTTATATTGCAAAACCATGTTTTTTTTACCAACAAAAAGGGCCAATAAGATTCCAAAGGCAGAAGTGCTGATACTGATAACGACAACATAAAGGCTCATTCTAAAAATGTAGCCATATATACATTTCTGGAGACCGCAAATTATGTAACCAGAGCTATGTATGGCTGCATTTCATCTTTAAAATGAACACTACGAGGTGTTATGATGCCGTTCCTTTTCAAGCTTTCCAGCCGACTGCTTACCTCCATGTGGATGGCTTTTCTGCTGTTATTAGTTTGTCCAGTGGTTCGCCATGTACATCGGAGGATTTGAGATGCAAAGCAGAGTTGCCTGTGACAACGGGGTTCAAGTCCAGCGAAGAAAGGTTCCAGAAAGCAGGTATGTCAAAAACAAATGCTAAAAATAAAATAAACAAGTAAATAACAGGGTGAGAATGTGGTAAAATCTAAAAACGGCTGGGCGCTGGTCAATCTGTGCTTTTGAAAACAGTATTTGTTGGGTTTAAGGTAGATAAAGGATGGTTAGTTGATCGGTCAGTCAGTCAGTCGTTAAGTCAGTCGATAGTGGCCTCTGGTGGATTGAGGTGAGAAGAGCAGGCGCAAATGGCACTCACCAGAGAAATTTGAGATCTCAAAAAGCTTACAGCGACTTCTGGCGGATTCGTGAAAACAAAAACTGCTAAGAAGCTTCGCTTCTGGGACGTATTTGGTGCATTCCAGAAATGTATATAGGGGTACGTAATCACAATGTGTCTGGGTTAGATAAAAATCAGGGTCTGGCTGACATACATTTGGATTTTCAGGGGTTTTAAAGTGTGGTCCTGAAGCTTTATCTTTATTGGTCAGTTTAAATGTCTCAGTATTTGGGGTTTGGTCACATGTTCAATGATTGTTTTTGTCCCTGCACTGTTAGACTTTGCCGCAATTTTACAGATATTTACTGTAAAAAAGTAAAATATCACATACATTTTTTTACAGTTCACTACTGTAATATGCACTGCATTGTAGGTCAATTTAAAACTCTTACAGTAACCTACTGTATATTAGGAATTTGTGGTATTCTAATGTAATCAAAGTAATCAATTACTTTTACTGTAGTAGAGGACAAAATAAGTTAATGTAACAATCACTTGTTTAGAATTTATTAAATTCAGTGGTAAATTTTAAAAATAAAGGTTTGCTAGTATAAAATGTAATTAAATTATAGAAAAAAAAACTTTAAAAAATGCTCATACTGTAAAATTAAAATTAAGATGTTGCTGTAGGGATCTGCTACTGTTAAATTTGGTCTAATCCATGTCCTGAAACACAGCCCCTTTCACTTTTAATTTTAATGGAGGGAGCGATTTGTTTATGAATTAATTTCCGTTATGAACAATTTGTGTGAACCATCGATATCCCTGCGTCTCATTGTGAAAATCCACTTTTCTGATTTGAATGGTATATATTATTTTTAATAATTAATAATTCAGGGTGTACAGTATGCACACTGAGGCGCAGGCATTGTTATGCTATGCGATATCTAGTGTATCTATGGCATACTACAAACTAACATGAACAAGCCACAAGCGATTTTATTAACTAATCCAACAGCTAATGTTAACAACAGAGACCTATTACTGTAAAACATTATTAGTATGTTCGTTTATTTAAACATAATTTTTGCAAAACTGAAACGGATCATTGTTTTGTTTCACTTTTTTCAGTGTGAGTCTTCAACATTCTTCAAAATATCTTCTTTTGTCTTCAACAGAAAAAAAAAAAATTAACGCATGAATGTTTAAAATCACTCGAAGGTGAGTAAATGGTGAGCAAATTTCCAGTTTTGCTTGAACTTTCTCTTTAATTTGGCACTCAGCAATTTGTTTACACTCAATCTTGTCCACAAGCAGGCATCAAGACACAATTGAACTCATGTTCAAAATAAAGTTGAAGCATCCAGTGATCCTTCATGAAAAACAAGGGATTTATAATAAGAGCAACTGTCAGCGGATGTTTTTTTGCTATCAAAACAACATTAACAATTCACAGCACAAACACTCTGACTTCCAAACAAATCCATACTTAATCTATAAGCTGAGCTTCTTAAGTATCGGTTTATTTGCTTTTCTAGGTCATGTAGTTTGCTTTGTTTATCTTTTACCTCACACTCATTCACGAGGGCTTATGTCTCTCGGTCCTATATCTGTATATGCTAATCTTGGCTATGAGATTATTCTATTCTTTGTGTTACGCAGCCCGTTCGAAACACTCTGCTAAATGCGGAAGACATAATCCAACGCTAGTGTTTAGGAAACAACAATGGGGCCAAGACATAAACACTTCCAGAAATGGACAGAAGTGACCTATGAAATGCCTTTATATGCTATTTTTAGATGTCTATGTCTAGGCCACACAGAACCTATGCCTGAAGAAATCCACAGATTGTTTAGCACATTGAGTCTATTTATTTACTTGTGTAAGTGTTTGTAAATATATTTTTTTCAGTTTTTATATAAATGTCAGTAAAATTATTGAAAATGTGCATCTTTATCTTTATATGATTGATAAATACAGTTTATAAAGTAACATTTTCTGTCTTTCAGTAGATATAGTATAAATGGAAGACATTTTTTACCATATGAGAAACTTGCTTTTCAAATAAGTGGTTCTAAATGGATTTACATTTTAGACCTTAAATAATTTACAGATTCCGTGCAAAAATAACATTTTGAATACAAAAAGAAAAGTATATTTTGTTTGGCCCTGCCAATATTCAACTATATATATATATATATATATATATATATATATATATATATATATATATATGTGTGTGTGTGTGTGTGTGTGTGTGTGTGTGTATGTAGTGATCATATACAGCCACATCGCACTGCTACTCTTCTGATATTGCGTTTATACAACAGTTCGACGGCATAATTGTGTATATAAAAATAAAAATCAAACACAGAGTCTCAAAACCCTTTTGTAAGAGGAACTACTTTCTTCTGCCATTCATTCACATCTGCAGTGATGTCAGAACAGCAGAAACTAATTCCCCAACATTGTCGAAGAGCTAGTATTTGAATGATTCTCTAGCGTAATGTCTACAGTGATAACAAAACAGGTGATTTTGCTGATATTTTAAGATTATATGTTTAAATGTTATGAAATGCTATCAGTCCAGAGATACTTCCCAGTATTTATATTTTCAAGGTCAGGAGAGAAGCTTACAGGCGGTCACACAAGTCTTCACAGGAACATGAACACCTTCAAACGGCCTTAAAAGTGTCACATACTGGATTTACATAAGGTCACAAGGTATAATTCATCCAGAAATGTCATTTCTGTCTTCATGTAATGATGTA
The DNA here is from genome assembly GCF_052040795.2 of Danio rerio. NCBI lineage: Eukaryota > Metazoa > Chordata > Actinopteri > Cypriniformes > Danionidae > Danio > Danio rerio. The sequence continues at coordinate 14,688,956 of NC_141026.1, forward strand.
TTCACTGTCGCGCAATCACACGTGAGCTGACCGCGAGGCTGTTTACTTGCAAGAATGCCCGCACGTGCATGCAGCACGCTAATTACATCTACTTTAGTGAACAGAACCTGCATAGACTTTGAATAAAAAGTAAAAAAGTTGTAAATAACATTCAGTTTGTTGCACAGAGCGATCGTTGTTTTATCACAGTGACAACAGCCATCAGCCGCACTAAGTGAAAATGAAACTGGTTGCACATCATTTGAATGCTCAAAACTCATTTTACAATTATGATTACAGCAAACATTTGATATGTTTTTTCTTTCATAGCTAACACATAGTGTTGTGCATGAAAATAAATGCTTGACAGTGTCAGTATAACAAGTCTAGCTTATATAATGTTGAATATAATGCAAGTAGAAATCTAATATGACAAATGTCTGATAATGACAAATTTTACCAGTGAAAACAAATGGTCTAATAATGCTGTCAATGACAAATGACAAGCACATGTCTCAAACATAACAATTCAACTTTATAATTATGAATAGTTGTATTCTGATGTTATCATTTTACTGTGAATGAACAAACAGGACATATTGAAAGTCTGTTCAAGTCCACAATAATGACTGGACAAAATTTAGCATTTTAAGCAACAGTAGACCTACACATAGGCCTAATATTATTATTGTTGTTTTACCATAATGTCACTTTAGAATTCTAAGGTTCTATCTGACATTTTTGTCAAAATTGAGTTATTGACATATTCTTATTAAATGACAACTTAGTTTTTACATTAAGACTATTTTTTTTTTAAAACAAATGTTGCACACATACTGTTTGCTATATGGATTGCAAAAACTTTGAAGCTCAATATCTCAAAATCATTCAGAACGCAGATAGAACCTTATAATTCCAAGGTGACGATATGTTTGAGAATTAACAACGATAGCATACTCGTATTAACCTTTATTTTACATCTAACGAATTGTGAGAAAGAATCATCATCTTGATTTTAAGCAAAAAAAAAAAGCATGAGAATCGTGCAGCCCTAGCTGCAGGGTGATATGACTGTGGCAATATATAATAGTCATTACTGTGAAAGTTTCTCTTGCTTTGTTAATATTCACTTTGAATATATTTGAAAAAGGATAAAAATATCACAAAGTTCAATTTTAAACAATCTGTGTTGTTGTTCTTTTTTTATTTTGAACAGAGATTTATTCACAAGCTTTTATAAACAACCCACTGTTATGACACCATCATTTGTGCAAATGAAACAGCAAGGAAATGATTCACTATTTAAAATAATCTTTTCTCAGCAACTGTAATTTTGCCCCTTGACATGAAAACATTAATGAAGCTTTGCCAAGGACTTCCATTAAAAACAAACTGCCCACACATTGGTTAGATAATGTGATGGCGGGGGAGTTATCAATACAGCTTTGATGATTTCTTACAAGCATGAAGATTATTAAGACTGGGTCAGAACTCTTTAAGGCAAGTCATTTCACTCGATAGCCATCTTTGAAACGCCTCTCGGGCAGTATACTCGGGCATTCTGTATGAATGGGGAAACATCAAATTCTCCAAAACTGCTTGCCAAGCTTGACTGAATTTCATATTAGGAACCACTAATAAAATGAAACAACAAATGTCTCATAAGTTTAATTTCTAAATCTCCAAATCACACAAAATCTGCAGAAATTCACGTCTGGTCTGAGCCCCTCCCCTGGATCAATATCAGTCTATAATGATCAATGATTGGCTCCTGTACTAGAAGGCGGGCTTTATTCACCATATATTGATCGATGATTGGCTTCTGTACTAGAAGGCAGGCTTTATTCGCCATATATCGATTGATGATTGGCTCCTGTACTAGAAGGCGGGCTTTATTCACCATATATCGATCGATGATTGGCTCCTGTACTAGAAGGCGGGCTTTATTCACCATATATGGATTGATGATTGGCTCCTGTACTAGAAGGCAGGCTTTATTCACCATATATCAATCGATGATTGGCTCCTGTACTAGAAGGCGGGCTTTATTCGCCATATATCGATTGATGATTGGCTCCTGTAATAGAGGAAGGAAACCCACACGAACACAGGGAGAACATGCAAACTCCACTGAGCCACCATGTTGACCCAAATACAATGCCAATAATCCTAAAAGGCATTCTGAAGGTTTAAATTAAAAATAATTATTGGCTGTATTTTGAAGTACCCATGACATCAATATAAAGCCTGTTCATGATTAAGATAAACTAAATTATTAAATATTGTCATAGGTCTGAAATATATTTTTATTAATTCATTCAATTTCTTTTCGGCTTAGTACCGTTATTAATCAGGGGTCACCACAGTGGAATAAACCCCCTGCGTCACGTGCTGCCCATATCTATTTCCATACAATATATTAGTATACAGTTGAAGTCAGAATTATTAGCCCCCCTATGATTTTTTTATTCATTTATATATATTTCCTAAATTATGTTTAACAGAGCAAGGAAAACTTCACAGTATGTCTGATAATATTTTTTCATCTGAAAAAAGTCTAATTTGTTTTATTTAAGATTTTTTAAAACTATTTTAAGGTCAAAATTTATAGCCACTTTATGCTATTTTTTTTTCGATAGTCTACAGAACAAACCGTCATTATACAATAACTTGCCTAATTACCCTATCCTGCCTAGTTAACCTAATTAATCTATAGTTAAGCCTTTAAATGTCACTTTAAGCTGTATAGAAGTGTCTTAAAAATATGTAGTAAAATATAATGTGCTTTCATCATGGCAAAGATAAAATAAATCAGTCATTAGAAATGAATTATTAAAACTATTATGTTCAGAAAAGTGTTGAAAACAAATCTTCACTCCGTTAAACAAAAATGGAAAAAAAAAATAAACAGGGGGGCTCATAATTCTGACTTCAACTGTATATAGTATGTCAGTGTGTACTTTACCCAATAGAGGGTTAAGGGCTATATTTTTGGTCGTCACTGAATATTAATTACTGTTAAGCATGTTTTTGACCTCTGCCATTGTATTTTTTGGTTTGTCAAAAATACTGCTACTCTACCTGTTGGACGAATTACATCATTTGAAATAAGAGATGATTCAGTATGATGAAACAAGAATCTCCTCTTTCACTTTTATTTTTGCTAAGCTACACTAAAAAGAAAAAAAAATCAATTGGATCAACTTAAATGAATTACTTCAGGTTGTAAATATTGAAGTTGAAACCTTCATTCTTTGTGTAACAAGTTTATAGCTTTTTTAGTGTACTTTTACTTATTTTTAAACTTTAAACAAATTAAAACTTTTTTTTCTTTTACTTTTTAACATTTACTCAAGTATATTGGCCTTTCAGAGCCATGTAGAATATTCCTGATGATCTCGCAGAGAGACTCAATGGGGATTAAGCTTGTTCCTCCCACCTGGCGCAATTATGAATAAGTCTCAGTGCTGAGAGATGTGATTATATAACACCTCCATATAAGCTCGCTCAGCGTCTTCAGGATTCAGCTTGTATGTGCAGGGCAAGTCAGGGCAGGACTGGTCAGTGTGTTACATGTGTAGGTTTCGTAAGGTTAAAGTCTTTAACACTAATGTATCAAATTTGACACATAAACCTCTAAGATGATAAAGACTATATAAAGACGTAATACACTAAATGGTTATATGATTTTAAGCCCCCTGTAATTTTCCAATTTATGTTTAGCGAAAAGAAGATTTTTTCAATACATTCCTAAACATAACAATTTTAATAACTCATTTCCAATGACTAATTTCTTTTACCTTTGCTATGATAACAGTAAATCATATTTTATTAGTACATTTTCAACATTCTTAACTAGGTTAATTAGGCAAGTTATTATATAATGATGGTTTGTTCTATAGACAATCAAAAATATTGCTAAAGGGGGCTAATAATATTAACCTTTAATTGGTTTTTAAAAAATTTAAAACTGCTTTTATTCTAGCCAAAATAAAAAAATAAGAAGAAATATTTTCAAACATACTGTGAAAAATGTCCTGCTCGGTAAAACATAATTTAGGAAATATTTGAAAAAAAAAAAAATACAGGAGGGTGAATAATTTTGACTTTAACTGTACATTAACATCTGACATTTATATTAGTAGTGGGCAATGACCAGACAGTTAGTTTTATAGTCTGTAAAGTATTTTAATAAACAACACAAGTTATAAGACTTTTTTTTACATTTATTTTTGTAATTTTTGGTCCTACATTTATCAGCAAATGCACAAAAGTTTTTTTTTTTTTATGTTATGATAAACTACATATGTTCAATAATCAAAGTTCACCAATGTATATAATTGCATTTTTTATACATTTAAACCTTAAAAATAATTAAATGTCTGTATACAGTTTTCTTATTCCAGGCTTGTTTGTATGGAAGGTAAATTCTGCCAATTTTAAATAAATCAAATAAACGATGGAAATTAAAATGAAAACCAGATTAACAATTTCATTACAAAACACTGTTCACAAAATATCTAAAAATCAAATAAAATCTTAAAATCTAATAATAGAAATTGAATGAAATTATTTAATTTTCACTTTCATTTTCACTGTGACAACACATGGTCCCTGTCAAACCGATAATTAAAATGAAGTTTTAAAATAAAGATTTAAATGCAGTGAAAATTAAATGTTAAATCCGAAATAATTTTATTTGAATTTTGGCAGATATTTTGTGAACAGTGTTTTATAATGAAATTGTTAATCTGGTTTTCATTTTAATTTCCATCATTTATTTGAATTATTTAAAATTGGCAGGATTTAACTTCCATATGTTTGGACAAGAAGAATCATGGTGTATGTGAGATATGAGGAAAAGCTAAATATATAGGTTTATTTTTCATAAATGTATTTATTTATGCATGTCAATTATCCAATAACAATAGTGCTCCATACATACCCAAACAAATGTACAAATGTACTCAATGTTTACTCACAGTGTATTTAATAAAGTACAGCATATCTGGGTTAAGGTTAGGTAAAGGATGGTTCAAGGACAGTCCCTATATATAAACCAGTTTATGTAATGACTATGTTAAGTACATAGTACCGTGCTCAGCATGAATGAGTACACCCCCTTTTGAAAATGAATAGTTCTGTTAATTTCCCAGTGAATATAGTCAATCATGTTTGTTGCATTTAAACAAAATGTAATTAGTTAATTATTAAATTAAATATAATAATCTTATTAATTTATCCATTAAAATAAGAGTTTGATCAACATCTTCAGAACTGGAAAGATAATACATTTAAATTCTAATGAGTTATTGAAAAATGTAAACTTCAAAATTTGTACTCAATTATAAAGTTTTTAATGTTTCTCTTGATTTTTCCAGTTTATTCAAGTTTAATATTTAATATTTGTTTCCCCCAACAAATTAATTTAAGTGTATTTTTTGGACTGTGATCTTATAATTTTTGTAAGATTAGTTACAGTTTTGCCTTTGGTACTGACGAATTCACAAGTGTGAGCACTGTATACAGTTTAAATCAGAATTATTAGCCCTCCTTAGATTTTTTATTTTTTTTTCGTTTTTAAATATTTCCCAAATGATGTTTAACAGAGCAAAGAAATTTTCGCAGTATGTCTGATAATATTTTTTCTTCTGAGAAAGTCTTATTTGTTTTATTTTTGTTAGAATATAAGCAGTTTTTAATTATTAAAAAACATTTTTGGGACAATATTATTAGCCCCTTTGAGTAATTTTTTTTTTGATAGTCTACTGAACATTCCATCGTTATACAATAACTTGCCTAATTAACCTAACCTGCCTAGTTAACCTAATTAAGCCTTTAAATGTCACTTTAAGCTGTAAAGTGTCTTGAAAAATATCTAGTAAAATTTTTTTTACTGTCATCATGGTAAAGATAAAATAATTCAGTTATTAGAAATGACTTATTAAAACTATTATGTTTAGAAATAAGTTGAAAAAATCTTCTCTCCATTAAACAGAAATTGGAGGAAAAAATGAACAGGGGCGCTAAAAATTCAGAGGAGCTAATAATTCGACTTCAACTGTATGCACATGCAAAACAGAACTGAAAAATAAATCAATTTTGTCTTATAATTATTTCAAATGTCAGACTTTAGGGTTAACAGTTAGTGAAGAGTTGTAAAAAGATTCTTACAATATAACAAAAAGAAAAACAAGTATTCATATCAAAAGGATGCAAAAAATAATAATTTTTGGCTATTCATAAAGTTTTTTTTTTTTTGAGACTAATGTAAGGAAGACATCTATAACACAGTGTTTCTTTTGTCACACTATAGCTAGTGGATGTTTTGTTTGTCAATTACAAGACATATTTAAATATATATTATGCATACACATTTTTTTATTCTATTGTACTGAACAATAAATCACTTTAGCAGTACTTACATACACCAAAACTTTTACATTCTGACTACAGTTTTTATTCTACTGCATACTATGAAGGTTTTTTAAGAGGCAAATATGTTCATGCAGAATTTGACTTGACTACAGGTAAGTGCCAAAAAAAATTATATCGAGGAAGGAAATCTTATATCAATAATTTGTTTCATAAAGTGAAACTTGTTTGTTATATCTGTTCACAGCCCTTTTAAGCTGTTTCAATTATTTGAATGATTATGGATTAAAGATGGAAAACCCCAAATCCGGTATTTCACAAATTTAAAATATCATGACAATATTCAACATTGTAGGCTCCCAGTGTCTAAATCTAGTCTGCTAATTAATGCAAAGCCTTGAAATTGTCTCGGTCTTGCCTAGTAGGCTTCAGAATGGGGACGGCTGCTGACTTGACTGTTTTGTGCAGAAAACCATCATTGAAACCCTCCAGAAAGAGGAAAAGTCTCAAGAGGCAATTGCAAAAGAAACTGGATGCTCATAGAGTGCAGTTTTTAAGTATATTAATTAAGTGTTAAGAGGAAGGGAAAAATTTGGCTGGAAAAAGTGCACAAGTACCACAGCCTTGAAAGGATTGTCAAGCAAGGGTGAATGAGGCTGGTGTCAGAGCATCTAGATTAAACGTCTGCATGACATGGGCTGCAGCTGTAGAATGCCATGCGTCAAGCCACTCCTGAACCAAAAACAACATTAGAAGCGACTTTGCTGGACTAAAGAAAAAAAAGCACTGGCCAACAAGTCCTCTTTTCAGATGAAAGCAAATTTTGAATTTAATTTGGAAATCAAGATCCCAGAGTCTGGAGAAAGAGCGGAGAGACGCAAATGTCAAGCTGCTTAAAGTCCAGAGTAAAGTTTCCACAGCCAGTGATGGTTTGGGGAGCCATGTCATATGCTGGTGTGGGTCAATTCTTTTATCAAGTCAACAGTCAGTGCAGCTCTATACCAGGACATTTTAGAGCACTTCATGCTTCCTGTTGCCAACAAGCATTTTTGAGACGGTGATTTTATTTTTCAGCAGGACTTGGAACCTGCACACAGTGCCAAAGCTACCTAAGAACCATGGTATCCCTGTTCTTAATTGGCCAAGAAACTCACCTGACTTAAACTCCATTGAAAAATCTACTGGCTATTGTAAAGAGGAAGATGGGGGAACAGAGACTCAGAAATGAAGACGAGCTGAAAGCTAATATCAAAGCAATTTGGGCTACGATAAGACTTCAACTGTGTCAAAGGTTGATGGCCTCCATGCCCTGCCACCTTGATGCTGTAATTAGTGCAAAAGCAGGCACAACAAAGTACTGAGGACATAATACAGTGCATTAACACACTTTTCAGAAGGCCTGAAACTGAAACAAATAAATGCTTGAAATATTTCAGGTTGGGTGTAGTGAACTAATATAACACACAAGCTTCAATTTTAGAAACATATTTTTGAAATAAATGGCCTTTATATGATATTGTAATTTTTTGGCATATACCTGTATATTAGGCATGGGATGATAACGGTTTTCAAGGTATACCGTGGTTTAGAAAAGCCAAGGTTTTAATACAGGCAAGTTTTCTTTAATACCGTCCCTGAGGTATGCGTACGATTTTTTATTTACATTTTTTTTTGTTTTTTTTAGAACAGCATCTTCAGCAGAAAAAAATATCTACAGACGTTCTTTTAAATTGTAAAGAAATCAGTGTTATTGAAACAAATGCAGACAGCAGAAGTCAATGATTCAGTTTAATTATATAGCCTGACGTGTTTACAGCTTCAAAATATCATAAATCTTAAAAAAAAATGTAATATATTGTTTTCAAAGTGGGAAAAAAAGTTTTTGTTTTTTACCCAGACATTTAAAAAGAATATAGTTTAGAGCAGTGAGCACAATACCGTGATAACGTGAAATTTTTGTCCAAGTTTATCATACCGTCAGAATCTTATACCAGCCCATGCCTACTGTATATGCAGCACTGTAAAAATAAAATATGAAATATGTTTTATTTTCTTGCAGTTTACATCATTGAATTATGGAGCAATAAAATAAATACCCAAAAATATCTCTGAAAAATATCTCAGATTTTTTTTTTAAATCGCATGATTAAAAAATATTAATCTTAAAATATATATTTTTTTAAGTAATTATTGCAAAATTCAGATTTTTGTCAAGAAATATATGCAAATTTGCACATATTTCATAAAATAATGTCTCAATTGCATACAGTTAAAGTCAGAATTATTAGCTCCCCTGAATTATAAGCCCCCCTCTTTATTTCCCCCGCAATTTTTGTTTAACGGAGTGAAGATTTTTTTTTTCAACACTTTTCTGAACATAATACTAGTTTTAATAACTAATTTCTAATAACTGATTTATTTTATCTTTGCCATGATGACAGTAAATAATATTTGACTAGATATTTTTCAAGACACTTCTATACAGCTTAAAGTGACATTTAAAGGCATAACTGGGTTAATTAGGTTTACTAGGCAGGTTAGGGTAATTAGGCAAGTTATTGTATAACGATGGTTTGTTTTGTAGACTATCGATAAAATATAGCTTAAAGGGGCTAATAATTTTGACTTTAAAATAGTTGAAAAAAACTGCTTTTATTCTAGCTGAAATAAAACAAATAAGACTTTCTCCAGAAGAAACAAAATATATTATCAGACATACTGTGAAAATTTCCTTGCTCTGTTAAACATCATTTGGGAAAAAAAAAAAAAACATAGAGGAGTCTAATAAGTCTGACTTCAACTGTATTTAAATATTTTAGAAATTCTTTTATTCTAAAAAGCTTGTAATTCTTAATGCAATCAATCAACTGGGGAAAATAGCTTCCTTTTTCTCATTTGAACCCTATTCACCTGCAGTGTCTTAATTGATATTTGACAGAAAAGTGAATTACAGCCTGACAAAATGACAAGTAGGCATGATTCATGCGGGGTCATCACTGCCTCTGCCTTCTAGAACATCACTGCATGGGTGTCGCCATGGCAGCCAGCAGTGGCAGAGTCAAAAAAATAAAAATAAAACAGTGAGAAAAACCGGCAGCAAGTGGGAACAGGAGGAACATCTGGTACTGTACTCACAACACAGAACAGAACAGAAGGAAACCAGAACATGAATGAGGACAGTGTAAATGTGGCTGTACAGCAAAGGGAAAAATGGGCTCAGGGGTGTGTTTAGGAGGGTGGTGCATAGTAGGAACAGGCCTGTAGCCAGCATGGTGAAAGGGGTGGTTCTTTTTTTCTCAAAATTTAGACTTTTTTTTGCAGTTATTTACCTCATTCTCTAGATAATTATAATGTTTAAATACTCCAATAAGTGGTATTTTAAGCACTAGTTTTAGCTGGATTAGTTTGTTGTATCCTCCATTTTTGATGTACCAAAATATTTCATAAAGATTTATAATAAACAAACATTTAAAAAAAGAGCTGTACGATTTGATTCTAGCCTCTCTTGAAAATTCCCCTGACAACAACAGCCTAATTAGTCTAAACAGCAAAAGTCAGTCTAAGACACTCAATAAATGTGGAAAAAAAAATTCATAACAAGCCTTTACTGACATGGCTATTTCTTAAAACTGTGCCTACACGTTTAGATAACACTTGACTTCATAAGGGTAACCTGATATAGCACATTTTTTGAGTGCCTTGGACTGATTTTGGTGTTTATTCTGATGAATCCCTTGTACAAAGAGCACCGACACATTATATGAGCTACCCCTGAGAACTTGTTGTTTGATTTGGGATTTTTATACACAGCCTAATTAATATTAAAATTAAATTTATTAGGCTGCTTTTGGTGCTTCAGACCTTTTCAGTGGTCAATTTTTTTTCTCTTAAGATTAAGATTCAAGATTTTGAATAAAAGTTATGCTACTTGTAAAATGTTTTTTTAATAGCAGTAGGTCAATAGTGAAAGTTAACATCACTTCTGTCATATTGTGCGTTTTCTTAAAACCTTCGATGGGTTATTTCAACAGTTTATGATGACATAGCAGTCAAAATGGGTCAAATGAAAATAAAGTGGCAAAAATTCTGGACCAATCACAAATTCTGGACCTTTGTCAGTGGGGGGTAGTTCTTTCGAACCTCCTGAACCCCCCTGGCTACGGGCCTGAGGAATGATATATCTATAACACACACACACAAACACATTTGTTTGTTTTTGTGAAAAGTGGGTAGATTGCATAGGCTTCAATTCATTTTATACTGTTCAAAACTGTATATTGTATTGCCCTCACCCCACCCCTAAACCCAATCATCACAGGACAATGTACAGCTTTACTTTCTGAAATAAACTCATTCTGTGTGATTTAGAAGCTTTTTTCATAAAATACGGATCTTTTGCAGTTATTAGCCTCATTTTCTATTTAATTATGAGGTTCAGGCTGAAAATGACCAGCTAAAACCAACTAAAACCAGCTTGACCATCCAGGTTTAAGCTAGACACAGCTGGCTTTGACTGGGCTCCCAGCCTGGTTAGGCTGGTCAAGCAGGTTTTAGCTGGTCATCTGCTGCCTGACCAGGCTGGAAATAGCTGGAAACCAGCCTGGAAATGGCCAAAACCCCTCTAAAACCAGGCTGGTCAACCAGCTAAAACCAGCCAACCAGCTTATGTTGGTTTAAGCTGTTTCTTTTCAGCAGGGATCCTAAAGATTTAGAAGACAAAAATATGAGAATAATATGTATTTCTCAAATATTAATTTATTAAAATAAATACTAGTCTATTGAATTTATTAAAATAAATACTAGTCTATTGTGCGCCAGACATGGCCTTATGCAGTGTAAGGTGCTCCATAGAGCTCATTTAACCAATGCCAAATTAGCCAAATTTTTCCCTGATAGAAGTGATGCCTTTCATCGTTGTAAGCAGTCTCCTGGCAATCATCTCCATATGTTCTGGAGTTGTCCCCAATTGAAAAATTTCTGGTCCACTGTTTTTGACACACTTAATAAATCTATTAACATAAATCTAGATCCTAACCCCTTGACAGCTCTTTTTGGCATTTCAGAGAGAGTTGACTTGACTGTTGCATCTCGCCAGGTTATTGCTTTTTCTGCTCTTTTCTAAAGAGAAATCTTTAGTTACATAAAACTTGAGAAATTAAGATGCTTACTTGCAGGATCTCTCAAATCTTTTTACAAGACCTGGAACCCTGTTTTAGATTATATCAAAGGCTTACCCTGCTCAGTTGATATCAGATCTAATACAAAGTAAATAATTGGAAAGAGGAAATATTGAATCCTTAATGTGAACTTTTCATTTCATTTTTTTTATTTATCGTAAAGTTGCTTGTGTATTATTATTATTATTATATATTTTTAAAGAATTTCTTTTAATTTTTATTAATTTTTTTATTTATTATTATTCATTTATTTTTTTTCTTTTAGAGGATATGTTTGTTTATAATTCATATATTTAATTAATTTAATTTTTAGTGGATAGTGGGAAAATAGGAAAAATAAGACAATCTGTAATTTTTCTTATGTTGTATTGTATACTTTAATGTATTGTCTTGTTAAACACCGATAGATAAATAAATAAATAAATAAATAAATAAATAAATAAATAAATAAATAAATAAATAAATAAAAACTAGCCAATTGTCATTTATTAGGGAAACACAAACTGGCCAGCACCACAGTCTATGGTCAGCACATTCAACTTCCCTCAGTCAGGCTGAAGCAACAGCCGAAAGAGGAATCCACTTGGTCTTAAAGCCGTGTTCGATGCTTATTTTCACAATTTATTATGGCACAGCAGTCAAAATAGGACAAATGGCCTCGTGTATGGAAAAAATTCTGGACCTTTGTCAGTAAGGGGTGGGAACCACACGAACGCCCCTGCCAACAGGCCTGGGGATTTGAGTTGTTTACGGGTGATTAAACTCTCTTGCTAATAAAGAGTTGTGTACGTTAATGACTTGTATAATTACCGTAGCAGCAGGTGTAGTGTTGCTACACTTCAGGTGTACTGTTAGTAAACTCTAGTTTAGCCAACATTTAGGTCACTAAAGATTTAACGACAACAGCAACAAAAATAATAGAAACATTTACTATTGTGCTTTTATTGTGTTTGATAAGATTGACACTCACCTTGACTACGCGTGGCCATTTTCAACCAAAGTCTACAGAATGTGTGCGACTTCCGGTGTCCGTTTTCCACTTATCTACGTGCACAAAACTATCCTTTATTTTGCACAATGCATTATGTTATTTTAATGGATTGTTCTACATATTAATAATAGGAATTTAAAGAAGCTAGTGGATTTCAACTCTGGTGAGCTGTAATTTGTCCAAATTTGCTACATCAACACTGTTATTAAACCCAACTAAATCAACATTGACCTAACTGAAATAGTTTCTTAAATGAGGAACCTGCAACACCATTAGGCCGACAATTAAATTAAATGGCTAAAACAGCATTCTATGGTGCTTTAAATATAGAGATTGCCTACTGGACTGATCTGCAGATACCTGGTGTTTACAGAAAATGTAAAAAATTAAAGTGATAAAAGATTTCTATATAAAATGTGTGACGATGCAGAAAGTTTATTTGCAAAGAGCTAGGGCGCCATCGTGCGGTAGTCTGTAATGGGGAGAGACGTTTTAAAATATAATGAAGGCACAAGTTTGGGAATTGTTCATTTCTTAATTATTGGAAAAAAAAACATTAAATAATTTATTCACTAAATAAAACTGAACATCATTAACAAGATTGTTCTGCCTGCAAATCAATAACATGAAGAAAAAAAAAAACGTTTAGCCCCAAAGCCTACTACTCTGTTTCGTTGTAATTTATTATTGCTGCAAATGAACTGTAACATAATTTATGTGTATTTTATTTTAAAAATATTTTAAGAATTGCACATTTAAATATGATAAACACTACTGGTCAAAAGCTTGGGGTCAGTTTTTTAAATCTTTTTTTCATGTTTTTTCAAGTTTTTTTTTTTACTTTTTTAAAGGAAATTGCTCTGTTCATCAAGGCAGCATGTATTAAATGAAAAAGAAAAGTTAAATTGTTAAATACTTATTAAAATTTTGAATGACTGCTTTCTTATTGAATGTAGTTTCAAATAAAATTTATACTCCATCATTATTGCTTTTATTACTTTTACCATTCATAATATTCATTCATTCATTTTCTTTTTGGCTTAGTCCTTTAACATTAATAATAATAAATTAATAATAATAATATTATTATTAATAATAACAATAATAATATTTAATATTAGAGTGATTTCCGAAGGATCTTGTGACTCTGAAGACTGGAGTAATGAAGCTGAAAATTCATCTTTAAAATAACTGGAATAAATTATTGAATTAAATGATAAACTGCTTATTAGCAGTTATTTTATAGTACAATATCATTTCACAATTTTACAATTTGTGCTGTATTTTTGATTAAATAAATGTAGCCTTGGTGAGCAGGAAAAGCTTATTTTAAAACATTTTAAAACCTTACTGATCTCTAACCTTTGACCGGTAGTACATATATTATAGCTAGAAATATACATTTTAATCACTTTTTAATGCAAATGCATAATGATTTGGCATTGTCATGACCTTTTAAATAAAACATATTTTAATATGGATTAATCCTACTTTTTATTTTGCTCTTCTATTCATTTATGTATTTATTTCATTTTTTAACAGCAAAATGCAAATGCAACTTTTGGCGGCACGCTTATTGTAAATACGAAAGTGAGCCAGCAGAGGGCGCTGACTGATCATCTCATGCGTAACCAGATTGTAATCTCATAATATTTGAATGCGCCTTGATAATCAAAATACTAACTAGACGTTTGTAACTGATTCTGTTGTGCTGTTTTGAAGGCATTGTAGCTGTGCTTCAGTCAGGCATTGGGTACATTTTCATATTTTCCTAAATTCCTCTCAGTTTTCATTTTTAACATTAAATGAAAGGGAAATTTTGTAAAGTAAAAAAACACAAAGAAAAAAAATGCATTGCCGCTATTGAGTATAGTTCTCGAGTTTTTACGAGCCTAAAACTTATTATACCAAACTTAATGTAATATTCAAATAACAATCGCCACAAATAAACGTTATGAGGAGCAAAAGCACAGTATTTGGTAACATTGCAAAATCAGAAACACTAACAACCAACATCTCGTGCTTTTGTTTATTGAAAATAAATACAGTCCGAGGACAACAATGTACATTCTATGATTGACATTAAGAAAAAAAAAATCTAAAAATAAAATAAAGCTAGAATCTAACCTAAAACTTTCTAATCTGAAGTGAAATGCTCTGTTAACAATATGTTAAATCTTAAAGTACAAAGGCCATTTAGCCTTATAAGCTGTCATCATTTATTTGTATTGCTATAAAATAAAAACACTCCAGTTTTGACGTTTCCTGGTTTGGTCAATTAAAGGAATGGCGACAAGCACACTCTTTTTGTCTGGAGTTTGAAAAGCATTTATTGCCTACTTAGTCCCATGAATTATCATACTGTCACGTGATACAGAGTAGCCAATAGGAGAAGAGCGGGGGCGGAGTTAGTGCTGAATTCTGCGCATTGATTGGATCTGGTTGCTGTGGGCCTGGGTGCCGAACTCGTAATATTTCCTGTACTCTCCCTGACGTCTGTCTCTCTCAAAGATATACTGGTATCCACGGTAACCTGGAAACTGGTAACCCACCCAGCTGCCGCATGTGCGAGGTTGAGGAAGGGGAAAAAACAGTATTATTGAGATAATGCTGTGTGTAGACAGCAGTAATTTGATGTTACAAACGTAATTTGAAGCAGACTGAGGATAACTTACGCTCCAGAGTTGACTTTGATAGAAGGAACCTCCTTACTGCACCAGCCCATGGCCATAAGAGAAGGGTAGTCGTCGCACATCTCAAACTTGCGTCCCATCATGTCCTCGCACTCATACATGGTAATTTTACTGTCACTGTGGTTCTGGTGGACAAAAGGTATAATTTGAGATGTTTATTGGAATATGTTATGTCCATTTTTCAATTAACTAACGTTACACAGTTGATGAACTCCTGACGCCATTTTAATAGACAAGATTGAACAATGAGGCCTTATTGTGTTGAAGTTGGTTTATGTCCTTTTCCTGCCCCCCTTTGTTTTACGTTTATATGTAAATTGACTTTTAAAAGCGTAGTAAATATGGGTTTGTGTTTAAATGGAGCCAAATTTGCAATTTTATGATTTGTCCTTCACTGTAGCCTATTTGTAACAAGTCAGTATCTAAATGTATTATGTTCTCGTTCTAACTAATAACGAAAAGACATGTTTAGATATATAACAAACTATTAATATTAATATACTATTAGTTTATAAACTATTAGTCATTTTGCTGAATTGTCTGAGTTCTAAAGCCAAACAATCAAAAATGATATTGATCTGAACTGAATCAATATTGAAGTTGGCTAAGCAAAATAATGACACTAATGTCTTTTTAGAGCTATTTTTTAGCAGTATTTTTCATATAGACCATTTCAATGTGGTCATGTCATTGTCCGATGAACATTACCTGCTTGTTTTTAAACTATTTTATAACTGTAGTAAGAGGTATTTCAATCATAACTTAATGTTTAAACAGCTATCATAACATTATCAATTTTTGGCTCTTTCTGATTCTCGGAAGATATAGAAATTAAAAGTGTAAAACAGGTTGTACATTGGGACATTTGTTATTGTTTACATCCCTCAAAATGGTCTATATCTGAAGCTTGTATAATCGATTCTGTTACTGTCTGTGGAGATGATTTCAAACTTTCAAACAATCTGTATTGTAAAAATAAACAGAAATAGGGCATTAAAATCATATTTGAACTACATTTTAGTAAGGAGATTGTAGGCCAGATACTTCTTAATCTTACATATCATTCAGTCTTAACATTAATGTCTGTTTTGTGATGTTTCACACGTTTGACTCACAGCGCATTTGATGGGTCTGAAGGAAAGCATGTGCTCAGTACGGTAGCTGCTGTTTCCGCTCCAGGCCTGATAGCAAGGATAATCTCCCTTCTCCAGGATGAACTGCTGACCTTGATACTCTGGGTACTCATAACCAACCCAGCTGCAGGAATAAGAATCAAGTTATCTTCAATAAAAAAGGTTTGGTATATTATATTGTATGTTTGTGTATACAGGGTGGGCCATTTATGTGGATACACCTTAATAAAACTTATTGGGAATTTTACTAGAAAAACAATGGTGTGCTTGGTTTTAACGTAACTTTTATTCTTTCATGGGTTATTTACAAGCCCTCAATGTAACAAGCCCTCAATGTTTACAAGCCGTCTTGTAAATACAAGAAACGCCATGGCCTTCTGACTACTACAAAATCTATTCTAAATTTAATTGTCTATTTTTTTAGATGATTTTATTTATCAAACTGTTAAGCTTTGTCATTTAAAAAAAATACATTATATATTTTACAAATGTTAAGGGCGCACTCTGAAGGTTCAACCATGTGTCATATAGGATATATATATATATATATATATATATATATATATATATATATATATATATATATATATATATATATATATATATATATATATATATATATATACATCACCGGCTAATACATCAAGTACACTATAAAAAAGTATGGTTGCCTTAAATTTAAATTGAATCAAATTAACTTAATGTGTACATTAAACTTATGTTAAACTGACTTAAACACAGTTTGCATGACTTATAAAATTAAGTTAGAACAAGATTAACTAAGTTTAATAAGTTACAATGAACTAAAAACATGTGCTGTCATGACTTATTGGTCATAAAATTTTTTATAGTGTAGGAAAGTACTATAATGCGCTCACACACACACTTACGGGCCGTTGTCCACCTTGATAGAGCGAATCTTTTGGAAGTCCCTGTCCAGAATATTGGGGCACTCCAGCCTAAACTCACAGCGCTTGCCCTGGAAGTTTTCCTCCTCCCACACTGTGATCCTCCACTGGCACTGCTGCTCCATCTGCTCTCGCTGATTCATGATGGCCGCCTGTCTGTTCTCTCCAGCTACCGGCGACATTAGAGAATACGATTAACAATACAACACCACCTGCCACCTCCACCTGACAGATCACAAGCACTACTATCTACATCAGCCTAACCTATGACCTCAGGCAAGCGACGGGTTATCAGATTGTTGATAATGGTTTAGGTCACGTTAGAACAAACACAGATCCTTTCGGTCTGCTTGTGACAACAGACAGACATGATATTTACAAAAACTGACTCCCATCTGCTTTACAGGATATCTCAACCACAGGACATCAATAATTTAAGTTTGCATTGGTCATAAATAATAGGGCCCCCATGAATCCAGCGATGGCTGAAATGCCTCAATTCCAATGGTGCATTGAAAATGAATTCATTTGAAATAACCACAAGAAATTGGTGGCTTTTCAGTCCATGAAAAGATTCACAAAGGCCTCTAGTCCAGTCACGCATCCAGTCAAGCAGCGGTTTATCCTGTTTTAAAGTTAATTCCACTGTCGTGAAGGTTAAGACGTTGATTTTGACAGCACTGACGGCGGCCCATACTCACATGCTGTCGTGGGAGAGATTTGGCGTAATTAACATTAGGGGTCGGTCCATTGCGAGGTGTTTATATAGCCGCTGTCACTGCAGTTACTGCCGAATGTGCAGAGGGACTGCCAGATCAGCAACATGTGTCAAAAGAGAGCTTTAGTCCCGTTATTGTCTAACAGGCCTCTGGTTTTCTGACTCATCAGAAAAAACAAGGCCCATCCATAGAGTTTAACACAGACACCTATACTAACGCTGAATGCCCTTGCAATGTCCCCTGACTGCAGATTCACAGAGGAGTGGTAAAAGTGTGAAATGGTTATTGAAATTGTTGATATTGCAGTACAAAAATAATTGTACACTCTCATCAGTTGTGATTTAGCTAAATGTATCAATCTATTAGATGTTCATATCAGCTAAAAGTGACTGTAAGCACAGTATATAACCATAATCATAGCCTAATGTGTTGTTTTAATGCTGTTGTTTATTACATGTATCAGGATGTGGCGCCCTCTCAGATGTTCAGGAACATGATACACTTTTGTGAGAGTCCAAACAAAAGGTAGTGTATTGCTGTTCTATGCCTCTCGTCTTTTGTGATGGCACAGCCATTGTACCACCTACAGATGGACTACATATATTCATCTGCTTGTTTCTTCTACAAGCACATTCTAGCATACAGAAACATTACATATTGAGAACTTGTTTGTTTTTTTAAAAAAAAGCTTGTTATGCTTTTAAAAAAGGGGGACGGTGGCAGAGTAGGTAGTGCTGTTGCCTCACAGCAAGTAAGTTGCAGGTTCGAGCCTCGGCTGGCTCAGTTGGCGTTTCTGTGTGGAGTTTGCATGTTCTCCCCGCGTGCACCTGGGTTTCCTCTGAGTGCTTTGGTTTCCCCCACTGTCCAAAGACATGTGGTACAGGTGAATTGGGTAAGCTAAATTGTCCGTAGTGTATGTGTGTGAATGAGTGTTTATGGATGTTTCCCAGAGATGAGTTACAGCTGGAAGAGCATCCGCTGCGTAAAACATGTGCTGGATAAGTTGCCGGTTCATTCCGCTGTGGTTCCTTCAGATTAATAAACAAACTAAGCTGAAAAGAAAATTAATAAATAAACTGAAAGGTTTCTTAAAACATACAAACTACAGACAGAAAACAAAAAGACACTTCTATACAGCTTAAAGTGAAATTTAAAGGCTTAACTAGGTTAAATAGGTTAGCTAGGTAGGATAGGGTAATTAGGCAAGTTATTGTATAACGAGTTTGTTCTGTAGACTATCAAAAAATATATAGGTTAAAGGGGCTAATAATTATAAAAGAAAATTAAAACTGCTTTTATTCAAGCTGAAATAAAACAAATAAGACTTTCTCCAGAAGAAAAAATATTATCAGACATACTGTGAAAATTTCTTTGTTCTGTTAAACATCATTTGGGAAATATAAAAAAAAAATAATAATTAAAAGGGGGGGCTTCAACTGTATGCTATATAGAATTTACTTTTTCTAGAGGTACAAAGTACAAAAATACACTGCAAAAACTCTTCTTACCTAGATTTTTTTCTTGTTTCTTGTCAAAATATCAAACAATTCCTAAATCAAGAAGCTTTTTCGAGAAAAGAAAAAAAGATCTTGTTTTACGAAATAATATGTCAAAATTAAGTGAGTTTTTCCTTAAAACAAGCAAAATTATCTTTGACTTTAGATTATTTTGCTTAACGCACACTCAAAAAAAAAAAAAAAAAGCTGTGAGGCATAGCCTGTTGGCATGTATTTGCAACATAACCATAATTCTGTAAACTGAAACTGCATACCTTTTATAACCATTCATTTAATGTTTTTTAAATGACAGAACAGGAATAATTTCACTTACTGATACAGATTTTTTAATCTATTGTTATCATTAAGTGATATATGTTTGCGAATGGATTGTAAGAATTAGTGAGAAGTGTTTTTCTTTTGTGTACCTGTGAGTGTGAGGCAGAGGAGGTGCAGAGCTCAGTCAGGGCCCTAGGGCTAATCACATCTTTCCTTGCATCACTACAGCATTCATTTCACAGTAAAATGAGTCCATTTACATCACTACTCCCTCACACACTGAGATAACCATTCAAAGTAGTTCAGTGAGTCGGCCAGGTATTCATGAACCAGATTAAGACAAGATAGCCCTTCAAATAGAAAATATATATCCCTATGCGAATAATTAGCATATTAAATTATTTAACGTACATTTATATGTAATATTTATGAAAATGTAGTATCATTTTAGTTTATAATGCATGTATTTTTCCTATTACTCAGATGTGCATGTGATGAAATGTGATTTTGAGCAGAACCAAGTTATTTCTTAAGTGCACTGCTTTATATTTTCCAGTTAATTTGCATATATTTTTTATGTTTTGTAGAGATAGTTAGTGCTCTATAACAGTATCTGCTTAATAGGCATTAAAGGTTCCATGCACTACTTTAAAAAAATGCCCTACATTTTTCATAAAACCTGGATTTAAGTGGGTATAAAACATGAACAGATTATGAAAGCAGAGAGTTGGGTCTTTATTTTGATATGTAATATCAGCCTGATCTCACGAGAAAACATAAGTTTACATTTTGTAAGTTTAGTGGCTTATTCGTACAAATTAGTACAAAGTTCAGTCGTACGAAATTGTGCGATTTTAGAAGGAGATGTGGCACCTAACTCCCCTAAACCCAACCGTCATTGGGGGATGAACAAATCATACTAAATTGTACGAATTAGATCGTACAAATTTATACGAATTAGCCACTAAATCAAAAAGTTGCAAACTGTCTTGAGATTGCATTGGTTATATGGTCATATATTCCTAGCCAAAAATATTCTGAGGACTGTCAAATTTTAGTGAAAATCGTCAAAAATGCTGGCAGTGGCTGACAACTTAATAAAAAAAAAACACTGGCAGAAAAGAATTCAAGTGATATTTCACCCAACAATTAAAGTACTGTCATCGTTTATTCATCCTCAGCTAGTTCCAAATCTTTTTGAGTTCCTTTCTTCTGTTGAACACTAAACAAGATATATAGAAGACACCGGAAAACTTGAAACCATTGACTTCCATCGTAGTAAAAACAAAGAGAAGTCAACAGTTATAGGCAATGTTGGGGAAAGTTTCTTTTGAAAGTAATGCACTGCAATATTCAAAAAAGTAACTAGTTGCGCTATAGTTCCACTTTTTGTGGAAAGTAATGTGTTACGTTACTTTTGAGTTATTTCTGAGTTACTTTTTCTTACCTTTACCTTGTGTTGTCATAATACTGGAATCCAGTACCAATTGGTACTGAAATTTTAAAAACGTTAATTTCCCGCTAACATTTGAGCGCTGTTGATCAGCGCTGATTTGACATTGTGTTCACATACTCAACAGAAATGGCTGTGATTGGCCGTCAAGGTAATCAGTTCACAAATAAATAAAAAAATTCACAAATGCAGATAATAACATATAAAACAAGCTCAGTGATCGTGTACTATTGACTGGATTGAATTTTTAAAAGATGATAGTGGAAAGTGCTGAGCTTTAGAGTCTTCTGCAGATGATTCCAAGCATAGGCGGCAGAAAACTGAAAAGAGTAGCGACCAAATGAAGCGTGAACTTCGTGTGTGCAATGTTTAACAAAACTACTGAATGTTACGAAGTCACTATAATATAGTGGAGTTCTTTACATTGTTAGAATATATTCTACATGCCAGATAAATAAAATCTAACACTGCTTTAGGTTCTCGAGCCAGTGGGACCTCCCAATACCCAAACCTGTTAACCAGTACAATTTCCTATCAACATAGGAGTTGACTGAGAAAGCCAGAGAGGAGCAGAAGCAGGAGAAAAAGTAATGATGTTAAAGAAAGAGCAGAGTTTATTGAATAATCTTAGTTGCGTATGATTCAATAAATCCAACAAGTGTTATTACACCACAAGCAACAGTAATGGAAAATTATTGCTTCACAACATTGTCCAGAGACAATACAGACCTTGAAATGGAGACATTCTCTTATCTCTTACTCTTGAAAACAAGTGCTGCTAGAATCCACACAGTCATAAGATTATAACAACATGGAAATATGAAATAATAATAAAGCAATAACTAGCAAGGCTTGTAAATAATAAAGCAATACTAGTAAACTAGTGCAATAGTAACTAGAATTGTACATTTCCTAAAGGAAATGTGAATGGGGTTTGCGTGGCAAATCGATGGGGTACAAAATGGTACTAAACTGGGCAATAGAACAACATGCTAATCGAGTTGCTAGCATCGTGCTAACATGATTAGCATGCAGCTAGCATGATGCTAATTGTGTTAACATCACGCTAGCAACATGCTAATCGAGTTGCTAGCATGATGCTAACATGATTAGTATGTAGCTAGCATGATGCTAATCGTGTTAGCATCATGCTAGCAGCATGCTAATCGACTTGCTAGCATCATGCTAATATGATTAGCATGTAGCTAGCATGATGCTAATCATATTAGCATCATGCTAACAACATGCTAATCGAGTTGCTAGCATCATGCTAACATAATTAGCATGTAGCTAGCATGATGCTAATCGTGTTAGCATGATGCTAACAACATGCTAATCGACTTGCTAGCATCATGCTAATATGATTAGCATGTAGCTAGCATGATGCTAATCGTGTTAGCATCATGCTAACAACATGCTAATCGAGTTGCTAGCATCATGCTAACATGATTAGCATGTAGCTAGCGTTATGCTAATCGTGTTAGCATGATGCTAGCAACATGCTAATCGAGTTGCTAGCATCATGCTAGCAACAGTGCTAGGGTGCCCTGAGTGGTTGCTAGGTGGTTGCTAAGGCGTTGCTAGGCGGTTGCTAGGGTATTCTAAGTGGTTGCTAAGGCGTTGCTAGGCGGTTGCTAGGGTGTCCTGAGTGGTCGCTAGGCCCTTACTAAGGCGCTACTAGGCGGTTGCTAGGTGGTTGCTAGGCGGTTGCTAAGGTAATTTGAGTGGTTGCTAGGCAGTTGCTAGGGTACCCTGGGTGGTTACTAGGCAAGCCTCATATACATGCCTGATGAAATAATTATACTAAGTAAGCATTTCTAGCAAGTTACAGTACTTGGCTAGTCAATATTAGCATGTAGCTAGTCACTGCTAGCATGTGTAGCATACAGGAAGTTCCGTTTGCTAGCATGAGTGAAACGAGCCAATCCCCAAGTCTCTACGATGTTCCGATGCTGAGATATAGCTGTTGATGAACGGTTGCTAGGGTACTCTGTTTTGTTGCTATGGGCGAGGTTACAGAGTGAACTTGAATGTGGTTGGCTGTTCAAGTCAAATGAACCAACCCCCATGTCTCTATGACACTGCTATGTAAAGATATGCATGTAGGGCAGTTATAATGGCAGTCTATGGGACCAGTTTGGGGGCGTGGCTTATGAGCTTCATTATCATATCGAGATGCTCATTGGTTGTCAAAGTCAGATGAGCCATCCCCCAAGTCAATAGGACACTGCTAAGCAAAGATATGCATGTAGGCCAGTTATAATGGGAGTCTATGGGACCAGTTTGGGGGCGTGGCTTGTGAGCTTCATTACCATATTGAGATGCTCATTGGTTGTCTGGGTCCAATGAGCCAACCCCTAAGCCTGTATGACACTGCAATGCAAAGATATGCATCTAGCCCAATTATAATAGAAGTCTATGGGATCAATTTGGGGGCGTGGCTTGTGAGCTTCATTATCATATAGTGATGCTGATTGGTTGCCTGAGTCAAATGAGCCCACCCCCATGTCTCTATGACACTCCTATGTAATGTTATAGATGTGTGACCTTTATAATGGAAGTCAATGGGATGTGCAATGGGACGCCCCACCCCATGTTAAGTCAATGGGGCAGTTATTAAGGGTCTTTAAATGGTTTGGGGGGGCGTGGCTTGTGAGCTTTAAAATCATATTGAGATGCTGATTGGTTGCCTCAGTCAAGTAAGGCAACCCCCAAGTCTGTATGACACTGCTATGTAATGTGATTGACATGTGAGTCAAGAAATGAATGGGAGTCAATGGGCAATGTAAAGTCAATGGGGACCCATTTGGGACGTCCTAGCACCCCAGGGGTAAACCTTATACCCCCTTTTGGGGTATGTTCTCATACAGGCTGCAACCCCCTACAGATGTTGCGAATCCCATATTTCTACGAAATTCACACTTGGCGCTATAACGCTTTAAAGGTCGTCCCATTTCGCGGGGGCGTTAGTGCTGTTCTAGAAAAATGAATGGGAGTCAATGGGGACAATGTAAGTCAATGGGAGAGCTTTGGGACGTCCTAGAGCCCCAGGGGTGCAACTTTTACCCCATTGCGAGGTATGTTCTCATTTAGGCTGCAACCCCCTACAGATGCTGTGAATCTCATATTTCTATGAAATTCACACTCGGCGCTGTGATTCGTCAAAGTTCGGCTCAATGTTAAGTCTATGGGATTTTTGGGGGGGTTTTTTGGCCCCTGCGGGGCCAAAAAACCCCCCACCCCTTATAAAAGTCATAGCACACCATTCCCGATAAGACCGCACGATTTGAGCCCACTTTCAAGGGTCTGGGACGAAAGCTGCGGGACTAGTTACGCGCCGAAAAATGGTACGGAAGAAGGAAGAAGAAGAATAATAAGCCAGCACAATAGTAAGAATGGACTTTGCCTATGGCAAACCCCATTAATAATAAAATATAAAAACATAATAAAATGACAAATAATAATCAATATTAATAATCAAATAATTAACTAATAATAAAACGATATAATGATAATTATATATATGCCTAATGATCATATGATTAAAAATGAAAGTAAAACAACACAAATGAATGTTGAATGTTGTTTTTTGAAAAAACACACATGAGTTTGCTACAAGGATTTTCAGATTCTTAGTTAGATTTTTAAACATCATAATAAATTTTAGAAGAGTTCAGATGCAAAAACCTATATTTATTTTCTGTTGATTCACTTTAAAGGCAAAGAAAAGAACTTATTCATCACTATAAAAGTCCACACACAGGAAAAATGCTAATTTAACATTAGAGCATTATATATATATATATATATATATATATATATATATATATATATATATATATATATATATATATATATATACATACATACATACATACATACATACATACATACATACATACATACATACATACATACATACATATATATATACACATACATACATACATACATACATACATACATACATACATACATATATATATATATATATATATATATATATATATATATATATATATATATATATATATACAACATATATATATACAACATATATATATATATGTGTATATATATATATATATATATATATATATATATATATATATATATAATTTTAAATGGCAGTTAGAGGTTTTTCATCTAAACTTAATTTTTTGATAACTGAAAGGTTTTATCCATTAATCATCATCCACTGTATGGCATCACTGCTTTATTTTTAAGAGCATATGATTTAAGAGCATTTTTTACAGCTGTTTCACTGCGAATCATTCACTCCACCCACTCTTGGAGAAAATCCAAGGCTGACACATGGAGCCTGAATGGACTGTATGGAGCTTAGTGTTCCAGGAGGACCATCACCTGCTTCTCACTTCCCCAGTCATTCAGCCATTACACAGAACAAACAGGTAGTGTTTACTAATCTGCCCCCACTCCTGCCGTCCGCGCGCTACACCCTATACCTGTATGTCATGAATGTTTATTAGCGCGGATCTCATTCCGTGTGTGTGAGCGACGGGGTCAGTTAGTATGCAGGCGCACTATGTGTGTGCGTCTCTTTCATAAATCCATCTGTTCCATGGTAACCCTCTCTTTTTTTCTACGTCTCTGTGAGATGGCATTAGCATCCTCGTGTTGTCAGGTAGGCTCTGGAAAACAAGAGCTGTGTGGGTGACGCACACATCTCCAGGACTGTTAACCAGTCACCCGTCCTTGGAACTGTATTTCGGCAAAGTTTAACACTCGCCTTGAATATAATATCCGCCATACAGGCGCACGGCGCAACAGTTACATCAATTTCACTGCCAAATTTCTGATTTGCATTCATTTTAAAGATTCCATCTCTTATGTAAATGCAACAGACAAAGATGTTGCACTATGGATATGTTTACCAGATTGGACAAGTGAAAGAGAACACAAATACATTTTTTTGTTGTTGTTGTTATTTTGGGGTGTACATACAAAATTTATAGCACATGGTTCCCCCCCTTAAAGGGATAGTTCACACAAAAAAAAGTTAAATTGGTCCTTTTACTCAGCCTTTACTTGTTTCAAACCTTTATGAATTTCTCTATTCCGGTAAAGGAGTTTATATATATATATTTATATATATCTTATATGAACTAATGAATCTTATTGTAAAGTGTAACCAAGATATCCTATCATTAGGGATTTATGGTCAGCTAAAGTTATAAAGAAACGGGTTAAATGGTAAACCCCTGTTTAAAGTATTTATTATGAAGCACTCATTTAGGAAGTATTGCAAATGTTTTTTGTTTTGCTGATTTTTGCAACTTGTTTGAACTTTAAAGTTCATATCATTACTTAGTTTTGTATACTTGCAGGCCTATTTTAATAAAAATAGAAAAATATATAATAATCAAATATAAATCAAATAATGTAAAATTAGATAATAATATTAAATAGTAACTTATTAATAATAATAATAATAACAACAACAACAATAATATATATATATATATATATATATATATATATATATATATATATATATATATATATATATATATATATATATTATTACATATATATATATGTAAATAAATAAATAAATAAATATATATATATATATATATATATATATATATATATATATATATATATATATATATATATATATATATATATATATGTTGTAAACCTGTAAGCATTTACTGTCATAGATTAAAAAAAAACTTTTGCTGCTAGTACAAACTATTTGTTGCTTATGAGTTATACCAACACAATTCTTAAACTTGTTTTGGAACAAATAAATGGTTTTATATTCAATCCACTTAAATTTTTCAAATGAAAAAAATTTGTAATTTAATCGATTGGTGTTGGGACAACATGAAGGAATTATTTGAAACCCAGTATTGTTTACAGGGTACACTAAAAAAAAAAAACTTTTTTCCCTCATTCAATCTACTGTACTTATTTAAATTGAGCTGAAACAACACAATTCTTGAGATTTTATTGGAACAACTTGTTTTTTTTATGTTCAATCCACATAAATTTGCTAAAAGTGTTGACTTAATTCAGTTCAATTCATCTTTATTTCTATAGCGCTTTTACAATGTAGATTTTGTCAAAGCAGCTTCACATTGAAGATGATAGTGAATTGAAACAGTGTCAGTTCAGTTTTCGGTGTTTAAGTTCAGTTCAGCTCAGGTTAGTGTGGTTTAATATTTACTGCTGAGAGTCCAAACACTTAAGAGTAATCCATCGATGCGCAGCTCTGAAAGTCCCGAACTATGCAAGGCAGTGGTGACATCTGCGAGGAAAAAACTTCACCAATTGGCGAAAGTGAAGGATAAAAAAGTATCGTATAAGTGGCACTGCATAATCTCTGGGGGCCTCGGGATAAGTATCCCCAGGTGGAAATAGAGAATAAAGAAAATAATTAGCATAGCTGCTTTTCATAGTGTTTATAAACGAGATGCGTGGAGCACATTCATGTATCATACCGCTATGTGATGCATTGAGTGTATGCTTTACTAAAAAAAACTTTAATCTAGTTTTGAACTGAGAGTGTGTTTGAGGCTTGGACATTATCAGGAAGGTTATTCCAGAGTTTAAGTATAAGAATAAGCCTCCTTTACTTGACTTTGCTATAGGTACTACCAGAAGCCCTGAGTTTTGAGATCTTAAAGAGCGGTTTGGATTGTAGTGAGACAGGAGGTTGGTTATTAGATTATTAGCTAGATTATTTAAAGCTTTACAGGTAAGAAGTAATATTTTAAAATCAAGATGACACTTAACAGGCAGCCAGTGTAAGGAGGATAAAATTGGGGTGATGTGATCATATTTTCTAGACCTGGTAAGATCTCTGGCAGCTGCATTTTGTACTAGCTAAAGTCTGTTAATAGAGGATGCGGGGTAATCAGCGAACAGAGCATAACAGTAATCCAGCCTAGAAGTCATAAAAGCATGAACTAGCACTTTCTGCATCTGAGATGAATAGCATACTTCGTAACTTAGCGATTTCTCAGATGAAAGAAAGCAGTTTTTGTGACATGGAATATATGATTTTTAAAAGTTAAATTGCTGTCAAATATAAAACCCAGATGTTTTATAGTAGAGCGCTAATGCTAAATGTTTGAAACCAGTAACCACTTAATCAATTTGTGTTGAGAAAACCTGAATGAATTGTGTGGAAGCCAGCATTGTTTACAGTGTAATATGTGTTTTTCTTACTATGGAAGTCAATGGTTACTGGTTTCCAACATTTTTCCAACTAAAGAAAGAAACTCAAAGTTTTTTAACCACTTGAGGGTCAGTAAATTGTGAGTCCGTTTTCTATTCTGGTTGAACTATCCCTTTAATTTAAGGTTGTTGTTTTGGATATTCTGTGTATACAGTGCATGGCAAAGCTGATGAGTTTTTCTGCTGGTAGTACAAAGCTGAGGGCAGAAAGCACCTGCCACATGTTCACCGCCACCATGGAAACTAATCCCGCTCTGTGTGTGAAAAACGGGCCCTGACAGCTCCAACACAGACATCTGCATCTCCAATAAATATACTATGACACTCTCGCGCTGGGTCTTGGTGTGAGAGTGTGTGGTTAATGTTTTGTGTTTTTTGATGTTTTGCGAGTTTCTGTGATATGTTGATATCACAGTTGGTTAAAAAAATAGAATAAAATAGAATATAAATTGTTATAAAATAACAATAATAACAAAATAAAGAAAAAGAAAGGTTTGAGAATCATTTTTTTTCAATTGTTTCCTCTGAGCAAAAGCTAACGGCTAGTGTTTCACAATAGCTTCCCCAAGTAACCTTTCATTGAACAGTTCTTAAAACATTCAGTTTACCTTAGAGTAAAGAGAGTTTTACAAGTCTTAAGAACGATTTTCAGCTATTACGAACCTTCTATGGATGTAAAAAGATTTCATGGATCCATCACTGCCAATAAAGAATCTTTATTTTAAAAAAAATAAATGCAGTCGGCGCCAGTGGTGTAGTGGTTAGTGTGTCGACATATGCACTCCGGTGCTCGCGGCGACCTGGGTTCGATTCTGTCTTGCGGTTCTATGCCAATCCTTCCCCTCTCTCTGCTCTCCATGCTTTCCTGTCAATTCTCTCTACTGTCCTATCAAAAAATAAAGGTGAAAACCCTGAAAAAATAATTATAAAAAAACTAAAATAATAAAATAAAATGCTATTCAATGAAACATTAGTTCATTCATTCATTCATTTTCTTTTCAGCTTAGTGTATTTATTAATCTGGGGTCGCCACAGCAGAATAAACCACCAACTTATTCAGCATATGTTTTACACAGCAGATGCCCTTCCAGCTGCAACCCATCACTGGGAAACATCCGTACACACTTATTCACACACATACACTATGGACACTTTAACCTACCCAATATACCTATAGTGCAAGTATTTGGACTTGTGGGGGAAACCAGAATACAAAACCAACACGGGGAGAACTAGCAAACTCCACACAGAAATGCCAACTGACCCAGCCGAGGCGCGAACCAGAGACCTTCTTGTTGTGAGGCAAACTGTGCCACCGTGCAGCATGAAACATTAGTTCATATACCAAAAACATCTTGTCAGGTACAGTCTATTTAGTTGAACTCTTTTTATTGGTAATTCTCAATCAGAGAGGTACTACAAGTGAGGGAAAGAAAAACCACAACACATTACTTTCACAGTGTAATTAAAATACTGAGGGGTTAATTAAAAACATTCCTTACTCTCTGAACCATGTTAAGATAGAAATAAAGTTAACAACAACAACAAAAAAGGAACAAAAAAAAAATATATATATATATATATATATATATATATATATATATATATATATATATATATATATATATATATATATATATAATAAATTAACAAATGACACCTAAGTAGGCCATTACCGTTAAATGTAAAATATCACGCAATTTCTTTTCTTAATACACTCTTAGATAAGTTTGTATCATTCAAAAGCAAGAGGGGAAAAAAGAAAAAAAGACAGATACAGACAGGGTTAAATAGGCAATATGAATATGAAATCTATTTTTTTTAAATATGACAGAAAAGGTTGCCAAGCTGTATAGAAATCCTCTGTTTTGCCATTAATTGTATATCTATTTCTTTCTATTTTAATGAATTGTAACAGGTCATACATCCACTGAAAGTAGTTTCATAATAGGTAATAGGATAATTTTTTTAGCAATTATTAAGCAAAAGGCTAATACATTTGACTGCAAAGCCATGGTACAGTCTATTTAAAGCAAGAATCATTTGAAATATTAAAAGGCCCGAATAAAGGATCACGGTAACAGCTTGAAAATATTAATTGTAATTTTGAAGCTTTATACTTTGATAGCATTCTTCAAGCAGTAGTATTTGCCGATTTGTCAGGAAAAAATACAGTAAAATCGTAATACATTTTCTCTTTTATATATGTGTATAGTACAATGTGAATACAAGTCAAAATAAGTCATTGTCATACATTGGATAACTGCTAAAGAAGAAATTATTGGTATTGCAATGTTTTTATTGTTAGTCCACATTTTAAATTAGTTTTAATAATGCTGCTGACTAAATAATAGCTAAATCAGAGGCTGACATTTTTCATTGTTTTCATTCTCCATCGTATGCTTGCTTGTTTCAATATGCATTTAAATAATGGGAAAGTGACTTCAAATGAAGTAGACTGAGGTTATTGTCTACAGGTCAAAGGGTAAAACTGAACGACCACCATCAGCTGGTTAATATGATGTAGGATAACGACAGGTGGTTCCCCACGTCAGTGATGACTGACACATTTACAGCTTTTGAGATTAAAAGCAGCCATCTAGATCAGCAGTTCCCAATCTTTTCCCCTTCTCTTTTTACATTTGAAATTCTTAACCACCAATCACCACCTACATAAAGCCCCTAGCTGATAAGAACTATAACATAATTGATAGGTTTTTCTTAATTACAACAACTGCGTAAAAGACTAAAATATATTATTATTACAAAATGATGGCCGGATTTATTTATTTAGTTATTTATTTATTTAATGAAAAATATGTTTATAGTCATTTCATATTTACATTAGGGCATAATGCATAAATGCTCAGTTTAACAAAAAAAAAACTGCCATCTGAATGAAAATGTGAATCCACTTTCTGACAGTAGGTGGTGCTTACCTTACGAAATGGCAGAAATAAAACTTTTATAATTGTAAATGCTCCATAAGGGGCAGTTCGCATAGCACGTGGAAAGCATGAAGTGCATCGTTTACTTCACCAATGAGTATGTTTATATGGACACCAATAATCTGATTTAAATACGATTAAGACAATACTCTGGTTTAGAATCTGCTATGTAAACAGTGATTTTTGATTAATTCAAGGTCACAATCAAACAATTTAAAAATCGAATTAAGACATGTGGAGTATGCCGATTTTAGGGTGCTTTTACACCTGCATTATTTAGTATGGTTGAATCGCACTAGAGTTTGTTTTCCCTCCTGGTGTGGTTCATTTGGGCACTGCGGTTCGTTTAAGGGTGCTTTCACACCTGTGAATCGATTCAGTTGTTCCGAAACAGAGATTACAATTGTTACAAAGTTCGCTTTCACACTGCAAAGTTTCTAATCGGACCAAAAGAGCTAAAACAAGTCACGTG
This sequence comes from Danio rerio, assembly GCF_052040795.2. Classification (NCBI taxonomy): domain Eukaryota; kingdom Metazoa; phylum Chordata; class Actinopteri; order Cypriniformes; family Danionidae; genus Danio; species Danio rerio. The sequence goes on from NC_141026.1 coordinate 14,720,788, forward strand.
CGAGTAAACTCTCCTCACATTGGTCAGAGTGTCAGGGTTTATTTTGCAGCGTTCCGCTAAGCTGTCAGGAGAGGTGGTGGTTTGGTGGTGATTGACAGGGTGCGTGCGCGCAACGTGTCTGAGGAGAGACGCGGTGGGGAGGGGTGAGAAGGGTGTGCGACGATGCCTATTTGAGGACCTGGAGGGACACGCGAGATTACTGGGAGATCATCACTCGTTTGCGGGCATCCGGAGACTCGCGAAACTTCCCACCACACTCATAATTCTCTCTTCATATATAGCCGTATATGCCTATTACATATCCATAAAACACAGTGATACAACCGCACTCGGATTGGATCGCTTTCTCACTACAATCGAACCGCTCCAGGGTTCGTTTCAATCGAGCCGAGACCACCTTATTCAAGCGATCTCAGAGCGATTACTTTGGCGCGGAACAGAGTGCGATTGCCCTGTTCACATATGCCAAACGAACCGCGCTAACTGGGCAAACGAGATACGTTCCGAAACAAAAGTGTAGCGCCTGTTTCACACTGCAAGCGTCAGCGGCGCGTGAGCAGAGCATGAGCAGCGCGTATGTCGAGCAGTAGCAGCACGCAGGCGTTTGCCTTTCACACCAGCTGCGTCTGCAGCGCGCAGCTCTTCGGGAGCTGCTGCAGAGATCAACCTATCTCTGTCTATTCTATCTAGTTATCCATGTCTCTCTATATACAAATACACTTTTTAAACTTTTCATCTGCACCAAGGCCCCTCCTATGCTGTTTCTTTAACCTGCAAATGTTTATTTTACAAATTTTATAGATCAAATAGTACTGTATGTTTCTCAAGCTAACTTATATGAGAAGTGTCTACAGTCAGAAGACAATCGCCTGTGATATCATGTCATTTGTTTTTTGATTATCAGGTTGCTGTAGACCTAGTTATAATAATATTTATACAATATAGTTATAATGATATTTATACATGATCAAACTAGTGTTACTTTCTCCGCTTCAGTGATGTCCAGCGGCAGAATAACAGCTCGTTAATTCATGCTCGTGCAGATGAGACGGACAAAAGTAACCAATGCATGCCATTCTTTTACTTATTTTCGTGTTGTCAGATTCACAGTGCAAACAGCTCCCGGTAGGAATAACTCGAGTGAACATAAAACAAAGCAGATTAAAACTTTCTTCCTGCTCAGCTGCACAGAACACAGCGAGCTCACATAATCCAGCATGCGTGTCGAACTACACTACCCACAATACACTTCGCTATGGACTACAAATCCCGGAAATATTCCATTTCCCCTCTCCTACAACACTAGTGTGCAACTTAAGCAAAACTGATACTACAATTGTTTTACATTTGGTTTTGTAGTTCGGGCCTAAATAAATGTTTGTTGCCGTTTTTAATCGTTTTAAGTTAATTTGAATGACTATATATAAACCATTTGACATTATTAACGCATTTATTGGGTAAAATTGCTACTTTTTACTGTCATTCAATGTGTTTTGGTCATTCTCAATGCACTGTCACTTTAATTGAGCGTGAGCAGCGCGTCAAAAATAGACCCAGCGCCGAAACTATCGCTGCACTGCTGCTGCGGCGACGCTTACGCCTCGCTCTGACGCACTGCTGCTGCGTGCGGTATGAAAGCTCTAATCTGTTAACATGGACGCCGAAAACACACGCGCTGCTCACGCGCCGCTGACGCTTGCGGTGTGAAACAGGCGTAGGTGTGAAAGCACCCTAAAACACTGTTTTTTCAGCCGCAGCCGCTCTTCATTCTCATAATGTATAGCTTGTCTAAAGTGATGTATAAATACTATATAGTATACTATAAACAGGGATTCAATCAGCCAGCGCAGTCGTCCCTCTATAGTCAAAATGGGACATCTTGTGTCTTCCAGTTTGTTTACTTGCGGGAGTTTCAATGGCATTTTCCCGCACGTGAATTCTGATCCAATTGAATCCAATTCAATTGAAAAGCAGTTTAGGAAATATGTTCAACAACATCTGGCCAATAAGTGATGAGGATTTTGTCAGAGGACTGCATTTTGGTTCTTCTCAACTAGTTCGGACCAATGCAATCAGCGTGGGGTGAAAAGGACCTAAAGATGGCAGAAAATGCTACAATGTACCATTTATTGCCCTTGGTCCGGACCAAATGAACCGAACTACAGATGTGAAAAGCACCCTTAGTCGCATTATTGAAGTGCTATTAAGACATGTAAACACCTTCATAAAACTTTACCATCATGTAGGATTTTCACCGCATTTTGCGGCAGGATATTCCACACACACACACACACACAGCTGTTTTACGCTATTCTCTGCACCTCCCAAGTCAGTGAAAGATCACAGACACACACATCGCGAAATGTGGAGGTTTTTTTTTCTCCCATTCGGTATCATATTCCAATAAAGCAACACTCTTTCAGCAGTTCATACTCGTTTGTCATATGGGCATGAATGAAATGTTCCCGAGTGAAAGTGAAAGTGGCAAACTACAGTTAAAATCAACAAATTAAAAATGAAACACCCGAAATTACATACAACTCTAGAGGAAACGTGTATAGCGCGGTGATGCAATGACGTTAATCGAATTATGTGCTTTAACATGTAAAAGAGGATCATGAAATGAACATTAAAAAATAAACTCATGTAAACACTTTAAACATATATTGTCTTATTCAGATTAAGGCTAATGATTCGATTACTAATGTCCATGTAAACGTAGCCAGAGCCGGATTAATAGCACATTGGGCCCTGGGGCTATGGCAAATCCAAGGGCCCCCCTTTTAATTTTTTTTACCTCACAAAAGTATATATATATAATTAATTCATTAATTCAATAATTGTTGCTGTTGTTATTATTGTTATTATTATTAATACTTTACTATTTAATATTATTATCTAATTTTACATTATTTGATTATTATATATTTTTCTATTTTATTAATTATCATTTTATAGGCCTGAAAGTATACAAAACTAAGTAATGATATGAACTTTAAAGTTCAAACAAGCTGCAAAAATCAGCAAAACAAAAAACATTTGCAATGCTTCCTAAATGAGTGCTTCATAATAAATACTTTAAACAGGGGTTTATCTTTAAAACGTTCTCTTCATAACTTTAGCTGACCATAAATCCCTAATGATAGGATATCTTTAATATTTATGCTTCTAATATCAAAAATAGTTTATTGTGGTCTTCTGAGTTACAGAAGGCTAGCATCCTTATTTTATTTACTTTTAAATTTTTTGCATTAGATATATTTTCTGATGAAAGTCAGCACCAATATTTCATTGCTCCATATTATTGCTCTCGTTTTCATAAAAGGGGCAAAATAAACATTCATAGAAAGTTTGCTTTCTAACTGGTTCAGTTAGACTTACTGTAAAGCATAACCGAGTGCATTTACTTAAGATAGATACTCTGCAACGATGGATATTTAAATAACTGCTTGTCTAGGCTATTTGATTTGTTCGCACACTGTCTCGGTTATATTGTGTAATGGAAGGATTGTGGGGGATGACTGGATGGTTTTCACGGTAGTGCCGAAATAAGGGACTGTCCTGGGAAAATTGGGACATCTGATCAACCTTATTGGTGACTAAAACAGGGCTCTTTAATATCCTGATTGGGTTACAGCCACTTTGAGCCACAGTTTAGCACTGCCGTCACTGTTTTTGAACAGTCAGCACCAAAGCGAAAGGAATATCCACATTATTGACGAGAGAAAGCAGAACACAAAGAGGCGTTTCCAGTGTCATAGCACAAATAAATTCTTCAGCCAATCTTATTGTGGTTTTATCAACAAAGTCAAACTCTAGCCTGCATTTCAAATGCACACACAAGGACCAATCAGGATCAGCTTTCTTTGTCATTTTACCGGACTGCTCCATTGACAGTGGGAAAGACCAAAACGAAACACATAATAACTGAAGTCAACTAAAGTCGACTAAATAATGCTGCACCAAGCAAAATTGAGAAGAAATCTAAAACTTGACATTGTTGAAAAAGAAACAGTTATTAAAAAATGTAAAATATTTTTATTTGTGTGTGTGTGTGTGTGTGTGTGTGTGTGTATATTTAGTCAGTGAAACATGTTTCAGTGTTTATTAAACTAATTTGCTCATTCATTGAAGGGGAAATACTTGATTTAATTAATGGGACATAATTCAATAAATTAAGTTTATATAAAGGATAAAATTCAATAAATATTACCATATTAACTACATAAAATTAACATCTGCTCTGGATAAAATATTTAGCACAGCCTATGCTTAATTTGAACAAGAAAAAAAAGTTCCTAAATCATGAAATAAGTGTTATAAAAAGCAAAAATGTAACTTTCTCAAGCATCAACATATTGTTACAACACCTATTTATATATTTTGTAATTGTATTTCTTGATAAGTAGTCCTTCAATTAGCGATCTGCTAGATAGAACCTTATAATTCCAAGCGGAAAATGACTTTTCAGAATGGGAAGCTTCTAACTGTTTTACCCCAATTTGCAAATGTAAGAGAATTTTGATAATTTACATTTAGGGTCTCTGTCATGTTGGAAGAGAGCTGTTACACACATATTGTTTGCTGTATGCCAAAACTTTCAAGCTTAATATCTCAAAATCATTCAGAACGCAGATAGAACCTTATAATTATAAGGTGACGATTTGTTACTGAAATAACGCCATAGGTAGTTGGAGGATCTGTGTAAAAGTCCTGCCACCTCAGCTGGAAATAAAGGGTGTCTGACATCATTAGCATGGCCATGCAGGACACTGTCTGCAAAACTGCTTATTTATCTATTTGACTTTTATGTAAGTTAATAAATCAGAAAAATACACCGTTATAGTGGCTTTGGGTTATTTTAATGAAGAAAATCTTGCATATAGGGCCTTTAATGTATTAAAACACTTTGGAATCTAATTGCTTGTATTGTCACTGCAGTAAAGGTAATGATGTAAACCTGCAAACACTCTCTAAAATGTGCTGGATTATTTCAACCATTATTTGAAACAAATATGGAAAAATGCTGAATTAAATTAACATCATTTTATTTTTTATTTAACTCAAATATTGGGTTTGTCAAAAAAAATGGCAGTACAAAGAACTCAAATATTGTAATAAATATATTTGCAGATAGTGTGTATGTGTGTGTGCGCAGGTCCACGTGTTCTGTGGGTGTGTTTGTGTTTGATTGCTAGATTAAAACCCTGAACAAAAGCCTCCTTCCAACAGCTTCGGGCATATTGACAATTGACCTCAATATTTCTCCGTCTAATTGGTGAAATTGAAGATCCTCCTCCGACCAATCACAGGCCGCGAGCCAGCCTGAAGGCACTTGCATATTTCATTAGTATATTGTAATGGTCTTTGACTAAAACACATGGCCCCTGGAGCCTCTTCAGCATCATCCCAGCAGAACATTAAATTCAGATCTAATAACCGCCCTCTGAATTCACATCTGTTGCAAACCGCTTTTGTTTTTATTGCTACGCTTGTATGGTTTTTGAGCTTTGTGTACTTAAATGAAAGCAACAGATGTGATAGAAAACAATGCAGTAACAGTTAATAATGCATCTGTAATAAGAATGCAAGCAAATATGCGCACACTGGCAACCTAACAACACCAGCCACCGATGAATGGCTTTATGTGTGTATTATCCAGAAGAGTAATGGTAATTTATTTGAATGAATTTGACTTGAGAGATACTGAGGCCAGTGTGGAACAGATGGTCTGGCTGATGGAGAGGGAAGAGAGAGTCCAGGCTCTTCTAGTTAATGTTTAACCTGTTAGCTATTAGTGTAGATTACCCATTACCCCCATCAAACTCTCCACTGACTGCTAGATTTCCATCACAACCATATGCCTCCGCTGTTACCAGGCTAGCGTACGTGTGATAACTCAACACACAGACACAGAGGAGTTGAGAGAAAGAAAAAACTAACTTTATTTTGCCATTACATCACTGCAACAAAGGCGAGCAGTTAAAAGCTGCACAGAGGAGAGGAAGTGGAGAACTCGACAAACATTGTGTCGGATGACAGATGACATTGTAAATCATGACCGTTTCAGAAAGGAGATGATCACTTGTGTTAGGATTTCACATTTATGAATGCATTTATGGGTTACTGGAGACTTTTTTTTCTCCCCAAGAAATGTTACAAAAAAAAAAAAAAAAAAAAAAAAAAAAATATATATATATATATATATATATATATATATATATATATATATATATATATATATATATATATATATATATATATATATATATATATATTTAGTAAAAATTAAAAGTGGTGTTGTTTGTGGTCCAAAAACTGCACTGAAGAAGTTCTGCACTTGCTTAACGCGAGCCGAACGAACAAAACTGAATCCACATGTATTGTGCGTGTGGCTCAACGTAAAGCAAGTGCAGTTTTATTCATCGAAGTTCTGTGGGCTCACTGGGAAACTCCAAAGTTAAAAAAAAAAAAAAAACAGACATTCAATCCATGTTTTCCTTAATTTAGTTTTCCAGGTTTGTTCTCTGCTCTTTTCCTGCAAGACACAAAAGTTGAATCATTATTTTTATTTTTTTAAAAAGGCTAAAAAAAAAAAAAAAAAAATATATATATATATATATATATATATATATATATATATATATATATATATATATATATATATATATATATATATATATAGTTGTAATTACATTTTGGTTTGCTTTTTCTACTTTTAAGTTAGTTTTTGCATTTCAGATTAGTTTTCCCTGCAGTAACCATTTAAACTGGTTAGAATTGTGCAGTTTGTATATTAACTTTTTTGTTTTACAATTAGTTTTTACAGCAGGATGTAAAAAAAAAAAAAATCATAAAATTGTGCACAATGTACTATATAAAGTAATTTGACATTTGCTTTTATTGCAGCTTTTTTTTAATTTTGCACTGAACTGTATTGGGTTTTAGGGATAAAGGAAATACGCAATTCATCATTTTAAAATAAAATCATTTTCAATTTTTTTATTTTTTTTATTTTTTATTTTTTACAATGGGTGTTCCCTTAATTTAAATGTTTGAAACATTTTTTTATTAAATTCTGATATAGATGTTGGGTTTTTTTTTTTGTGCAAAAAAATAAAATATTTCACAAGTCACTATTGCAAAGGTAAATACAGTCATTAAATAAAGGTTCTTTTTGGGCATTCCTGGTTCCACGGAGAACATTTAACTTTCAAAGAACCTTTACATTACACAAAAGGTTTCTTTTGAATTGAAACAAAATTATGGTTTAAGCTAAGAAAAGGGTTCTTTGAGGAACTTTTAACAAAAAGATTTTTTGGAAACCAAATTTTCTTACAGCGTAAAATTGAGATAATAATAAAGATATCAAAAACATTTCAGAAGCTTTAGTTTTTAATTGTTTTTATTTGCTTAATAACAAAATATAATTCACTTCGTTTATGGTCTGAAAAAAATAAATAAATAAATTTTAGCAGCATTTCAGTTTTTTTTTTAGCCTGTTTTACCTGTCTGGCTCACCTCTGCGGTTTCATATCCAGGTTGTTGTGATGAAGGGCCTCAAACTCGACGTTCTCGCTTCCGTACCTGCGGGTCCAGTGAATCTGCCTGGCCAGTGTCGGGTTTTTATAGTCGACAAAAATCATGCCCCCTCTGCTTTCCCGGCAGCTGTAAAGGTGCTGATCTCTTCACGCACCTGTCGCTCTTCAGAGCAGGTCTGCTGTTGACCGATGGGCGGGGTGTGCTTGCTCTGATGCTCTTCTCAAGTCTGGTTTGGGCCTTCAATGCTTTAGATGCAAATTTCCTTTTTGCTCCTGTGATCTAACATCTGATATAATAATATTTTATACGGATCGACGTGATCGCGAATGGTAAAAGTTTTTATTCATTCAGTGGCTGAATCATTAGGCTATTATAGCGACAAGGAAGGGCTTGCTCTGCTTCACACAGGGCGGGTTTCATTTGCACAAAATTTACATGACGCTTGCAAATGTCTCTTTTTTTCCTGATTCGGATCAGACGTTAAAAAAGTTGTTACATGATGTTCGTCACACACTACTACTGTATAAAAAAACTGAACAGCTTTATGAAATGGCGTCGTCAGACATTAGATTTATTCACCTCTGGAGCCTAATTTTGAGTTATTGTCCATTATACCACATAAAGAAACATAGATTAACTTACGTTAAATGTTATAAACCTCTCTAAAAGAAATATAGATTTAACATCCAAAACTTTGCCTACAGTAGGCTATATATTTTTCTTGCCTCAATTGTTGTAATTTGCTCAGTTCTTGTTGGAGAATTATGCCGCCATCTTGTGGTGAATTCTGGATATGACGTGTTTGTTGTGTTCATGAGATGTGTTTGAAACAAATTATTATTTTATCGTGACATTACACGGATATATTGTATATTTTGTACAAGATTAATGAAAATGTTATGCTAAAACTGGTAATAACCGGTAATTAATGGAATTTAATAGCTACCAGCACTTTGATAGTCAAAGAAACATATAGGCCTACAGGCAAAACAAATTTAATAATATGGCTCTTGGCAATACTTTGTACATTGAGGTCTTAAGAACTAAAATGATAAGTTCAACATTGCAAAGTGTATTATGATTTACAGTTTTATTGCACATCCATCAAGGGGTCCGTTCTTCGTACGTGGATTACTCAGTAAACTGGATTTGGATATTGACGATTTGACAAGATCCAGGATCGTTTCGTTCTTCAAAGCTGATCCGAGAGTTGTTGTCATGGCAACAGTTCTGCTAGGTCAAACCTGATCGGGAGCAGGTTCAATTCATATAAACAGGATTAGATCGGCTCAGTTCAAGCAAAGATAATACAGAAAGTATGTTCCGAATTCTGATATTTTCTTACAGTAGTAGTTATATACACTTGGGAAAATGGTACATATTTTTTAACTATATATATAAAGTTATAGTCATTATTAATAAAACGTATGCAATCTGCACCCTCGAAATGAAAGTACAAAGACAAAACTTATTGATATGAACTTTTTAGATCGCTTTAGTACAAATTGTGTATAATAGAAATGCACAATATGTGACTTTTTTAAAGCAATAATACATTTATGCAGTCATAAACATGTTTTGATAGTTAATATGCCAGTGATTTGATGCTTCACAAAAGTTGCAGACACCTTTACCAATATGAAAATGCTTTTGTAAACAACCAGTTATTCTTTACACCGATTAAAAACGGCTACTATTATAAAGAAAATCTTTTCTAAATGTAGAACTATATACATTGATTTGCATTGAAATACATGATGAATACACTTGTCTTGACAAATGAAAGTGTAAAGCCTGCAGCTCACAACAAATGTGGAAAGTTCTTGCGTGTCATATTTAACAAACCGTTTACTGCTAATTTGATGTAATTTTGCTCACATGGATAATTGAATATTAATCAGATGATGTCATTACGCTGCTGTGCCGTCAGCCAATCGTTGCATTGCTGATCATGATTTCGAGGATCGATAGATCTGTCCTTCATAACACACGCAGCGATCTCAGATCAGTTCATCCAGACATTCTAATCTGATTCGCGAACTTGTTTGAAGAACCAAATTAGCGAGAGATCAGTTATCAAGATTAAAAGATCCAGGATCTGCCAAATAATCTCAGATCATTTAAGCGAGTTACGAAGAACGGACCCAAGCTCTCTTGTCATTATCCCGGACTCCATTCCCCACATCTCTCTTCAGTTGGCACTGATCATCAGCCCAGGTGATACACATTGCCCAGAATATTAGGGACTCACACTCAAGCTGCGTCTGTCCCTGAGTATGCATAAATTACTTTATGCTTGAACTATTTCTTTAAGAATTGCTTCTAGAAAGTACTTTACTGGCTTGCTCAGTTTACAAATTTAAATCACATTGTGATTTCTAGCTAGGATTTCAATAGACCAGTGACAACAAGAAGCAAAGATGAGTGAAGCTTTTGAGGTATAGCTAGATTCCAGTAGACAGGTGACAGAACATTTTTAGGTTGTGTTTCCTTAAAAAATATTTAATAAACTGTTCCTAAAAAATACTTTAATTCTGTATTTTATTTCTTATGGCACGTTTAATAAATATTTTAATCATCTAAAGAATCTTTTTTGGGGGAATATAAGGGTTCTTTGGTTGTTAAAAGTAGGGAACTAACAACAGTGGTAGAAAGAGTACTGAAAAAGTGCCATTACTTGCCTAATAATTTTGTGCAAGTAAAAATATCTGTTTTAAATATTACTCAAAGGCGACAAGCAGTGGCACAGTAGGTAGTGCTGTCGCCTCATAGCAACAAGGTTGCTGGTTCGAGTCCCGGCTGGGTCAGTTGGCGTTTCTGTGTGGAATTTGCATGTTCTCCCTGCGTTCGTGTTGTTTCCTCCTGGTGCTCCGGTTTCACCCACGGTCCATGCGGTACAGGTGAAGTGGGTAGGCTAAATTGTCTGTAGTGTATGAGTGTGAATATGTGTGTGCAGATGTTTCCAAGAGATGGGTTGCAGCTGGAAGGGCTTCCGCTGCATAAAAATGAGTTGGATATGTTGGCGGTTCATTCCACTGTGGCAACCCCGGATTAAAAAAGGGACTAAGCCGACAAGAAAATGAAAATCAAAGTATAAGTAAAAGGTGGACCTTACAAAAGTACTCAAGAGTAGTAAGTGTTACGCTGTGAAAAGCTGATGCATTTACATGCAATTTGTGGATGTGTGTAAACGTAACATTCTGTAGTGCATACCCAGGTAGCAAAGAATTCTGGCCCAGATTTGGCATAAAGCTGGCACAGCAGGCATTTGTCCGACACTGGCATACAGCATGTGGGCCAAATATGGCCAGGTTTGGCAGAGGTGGCACCGTCTTAGAGGCAGCACTCAAGACTTGGCCCAGATGTCAAATGTAGTATTTGGCCCAAATGTTAAAAATGTATATATGGGCCACGTAAGTTTGGCCTATCTTGACCCACTTTTAAAATACATTTAAATAATTTTTGATTAAAGAAAAACTTCTATCAGTCAGGTCTCTTCGAGAAAAAGCACAGCCATAAAGCAAAATGCTACATGGGTTTATAAAAAGTATTGCAGTCGTGACACACCAACACATCTGGCCCAGTTCAGGCCCAGTTATGCCTTGGCTGAGACTTGGCCCAGATATGGTCCATGTTTGCCTCTTGTATGGAAGCCAGACTAGGTCCAGTCATGTACCGTAATTCACTGCAGCATGTGGGCCAAGCAAATGCTGATGGTGTGGGCCAGATCTGGGCCAGAGAAACTTTTCTATGGGGGTAGCTATTGCACACAAGGCACACAACATCATAAGACGTTAATATTAGGTTAGATTTAGGTCTAAGAAGGCACACAACATCATAAGACGTTAATATTAGGTTAGATTTAGGTCTAAGAAGGCACACAACATCATAAGACGTTAATATTAGGTTAGATTTAGGTCTAAGAAGGCACACAACATCATAAGACGTTAATATTAGGTTAGATTTAGGTCGTGACATCAGGTTACCAAAATTCATTGTCGAGCCAGCGTCCACGGACAAAGTACGATGTTAAACAAGGTTGATGTTTGATTAATTTTAGGTTGTGTTAGAAAGTGACCAAAATCCAATGTCGAGCCAACATCTTAAGGCCAGTTCGGTCATCATTCAGTAAACATCCATCATCTTTTTATCAGTGGCATGCATCTAAACAGTCTCTGGGTCATTGCATGTAAAGATTTTGGACATCTTCTTGACACTTTTAGTGCTTCCAAATATATGCTGCAATTAAAAATCGCCCATGTCTTGAGATTGTTCATTATGATGCGATTTGTCTTCTGTGTGCGATTCGATTGGACAGGAATCACAGGACTGATTTTTCTAATCCTCATAGACAATAAATAAATAAATAAATAAATAATGACTGCAGGTTGAAGGAAAGTAGTGGAGTAAAAGTACCAATACTGCACTAAAAATGTACTCAAGGCAAACTAATATTACACATTTTTAAAACTACATAGTAAATTACAATTCCTGAGAAAAAGTTCTCAATTAAAGTCGTTTGAGTGTTTGTAATTTGTTACTTTACACCACTGACTATCAAATTCAATAAATAACCTTTACTTAATGTGTTTTCATACATTTTTGTTTACAACAGTGCACGAGTTTAAATAGATTCGACTGAGCCTTATAAATACTCATAAGATGGCACAGTATAGGATTGGCCCTTCAAAAAATGAGGTTCCATTTTAAATCCCAAATAGATTACAAGGAAATACAAAAAATAGATTAGACTGAGAATTCTCGCATGACTAATCCAAACCATTGCATAAGCACCATTCAGAGCACACAATGAAAGTAAAAGGCGGCTGTCATTCAGCTTAACATCTCTTTGCGTTCCACAGAAGACAAAAATATCTTTATGTTATATGAGTTATGTGTCCACAGCTTCTGCGTCTCTCATCCATTTGTGTGCCATAAATATTTTATCCACCAGATGGTAGCAGTGTTTTTGCATTTTCTTAGTCAAGTTCCTCATCACGTCATTATTTTCCTCCTCTACTGGAATGCTGGAATGGAACATTTGAGTATATGGCAACTATATGAGAGAAAAACAAAAGCTTGACATGATAACCAGCATATATTGATTGCACTCATTTGTGCTAAAATAGTCAAAAAGTCTTTAGATTATTAAAATATTCATCAAATGTGCTATAAGAAATAAAGTGCTAAACAAACTTTTAAGAACTGTTTACTAAGTTATTCTTTAAATAGCATAAAATTAATTCATTCATTTTCTTTTCGGCTTAGTTGCTTTATTAATCCGGGGTCGCTATAGCGGAATGAACCGCCAACTTATCCAGCACGTTTTTACGCAGCGTATGCCCTTCCAGCCGCAACTCATCTCTTGGAAACATCCACACACACACACATTCACTCTCATACACTACGGACAATTTAGCCTACCCAATTTACCAGTACTGCATGTCTTTGAACTGTGGGGGAAACCCGAGCACCCGGAGGAAACCCACGTGAATGCAGGGAGAACATTCAAACTCCACAAAGAAACGCCAACTGACCCAGCCGAGGCTCGAACCATCAACCTTTTTTGCTGTGAGGCGACAGCACTACTTACTGCACCACTGCGTCACCTATACTATAAAATACTTTTTAAATATGTAATTATTCTTTAAATACTACAAAATATTTTAAAATATGTAAAGATCGTTTATAAAATTCTTTTATGGATCAGAAACCCAGTTTTTGGCAAGAACCAAAAATAAATTGAATGGGTCAAAATGATTGATCTAGTCAAAAATCATTAAAGTTTTAAGTAGTCAAAATCATGTTCCATGAAGTTATTTTGCAAATTTCCAACTTATCTGACATAACCTATTAAAATTTTTAGTAGTAATGTGCATTGCTTTGCACTTAATTTAGACAACTTTATATAAAAATTTCTTAGCAATTTATAATTTTTTAAAACCTCAGATTCCAAATTATGATCTAATTATAAGAAGCCACATATCAATAGAAAGCTTATTTATTTACCTTTTTTTAAATGGCCTCTTATGCCTGGTTTTGTGGTCCAGGGTCACATATGTTGCTTAGAACATTGATGAATCAATGCAGTTCCAGATGCAAAGAAGCTAGCTGTTTTTGTTAGACGAAAACAGCAGCCTGGACGTTTTATTACAGATTATATATGAAATGGATTTTATTATTATTACTATTAGATTTGACCTCCGATACCACAAAGATTAGCTTTAGAGACTATCATTAATCGGAATGAATCCCAGGGATTTGCGTCTGGTCTTTGAAATTCGCGATCCTCCACTAGCAGCAGTCGCGTGCCCTACATCTCCGCGTGACCCCGCCTGCTCGAGCCAACACGGTCCGCCCCGCGCTCGCTGACTGTGTATTTATGGGTGTTTTGGCATCTTTTTGATGAGTGACTGTCATCTTAATCAGCTCACCGTACGGCATGGTATATAAAATAATTTCTGCGCTTCATCTGCAATAGTGGACTTGTTCAGAAACGCAAAGCAATACTCGGTGCGTGGACTAATTGGCAGCACCCACAACCAACGAAAAACCGACGGGGAGACGCTCGAGGGAACCTGGGGAACATCACCGGAGCTGCTCGTCAGAACAAACAAGTGCTTTATTTAACACAGAGAACTCGAGTGGGAAGGACTGGAATGTGGCTGTTT
>NC_141026.1:14740000-14810000 GCF_052040795.2 Danio rerio
ATTAAGGTTTTTTTTTTTAAAGAGTAAAAATAATAGTTTTCGGTTTGAGCACGGGCTGATTTTTATAGAGGCAAAACAACACACAGACATAGGGGAGAAAGACAGTGACTGTGTTTACATGGACCTCAGTAATCAAATTATTTGCCAAATTCTTATTTGTCAATTTTAACTGATGTTCGGCACTTTTACTTTCAATAAGGAACATTTCTTGCATGTGCTCCATGACAAATGAGATATTGGATGCGAGGAACTGCTGGAAGAGTGTAGTTTTGATGGAATGTTTGATACTGCACGCTGGATCTGAGAAAAAAAAAAACACTTCACATTTCTTGGTAGCTTAGATGCACTCGGTAGATAGCATCAGAAGCTGTATAGACCAGGCATGTCCAAACTCGGTCCTGGAGGGCCGGTGTTCTGCAAAGTTTAGTTCCAACTCCAATCAGACACATCTAGGCTAGCTAATCAAACTCTTACTTGGCTTTCTAGAAACATCTTTCCAGGTGTGTTGAGGCAAGTTGGAGCTAAAATCTGCAGGACACCGGCCCTTCAGGACCGAGTTTGGACACCCCTCGTATAAACTATCCTGTATAAACACATAATGCGGTGAAAATTCTACACAACGGTAATTGTTTGAGTGAGGTCTTTACTTTTGGAGAGCCAGATTTACAGCGGATCTGTTTACAACACAAAATATTTTTGACTAAGATATGTCTTTAAAAACTGAAAGAGTACTGCGGACGAAACTACCTAACTTTGCCTCTGAATAAACATAATCAAAGAACACTGATCACACACTTACCAAATCTGTAGAGACAGGACAATCAACACCAACTGGAACTGCGTCTTTTTAAACCGAAGACGAGCGTCAAATGCGGATTTTACTTTTTCCAGATGCAAAAAGCTCTGGGGTAAAAATGTTTATTACAAACATATTTCTGTTGCGTGTAATGTAATCCACACGTGAGTGCAGCTGCGCTGTCATAGCGGGAAATTAATACAAAACCTTCATTGCAGCACATTTATAAACGCAACACTGACGACCCATGTCTCTGAACAATTCTTCTTCTTCCACTTGTTTTGTATGCACAATATGGCATCTCTCTGCCGTCTGAACACTGTAACAGGTAAAAACAGTCTTCGAAGTTATCAGGCATATTAATGAAGTTGCACCTCAGACACAGAGTGCGCTGGTTGTCCATCTGGAAAGATTTGGAAGTCTTTCTCATTAATCAATGCTGGAAGCTCAAAGATGTAACGTTGTACTGGCTGGTACAAACATCCACTCTACAAGCTGGAATTCATGTAAGGATCTAATCGCAGTGAGATAGCTTCAAAATTTTTAATTTTTTTTTAAACAGAAAAACGAATTTGCTCAAATAAAGCAGAAACAACCAATTTTCACGTTTTTAGTGAAATATGTGTCCTAATAGTGTTTTAGCAGCGTGGGCCACATATGACTGTCAACATCTCAAAAAATGTGTTTTGGTGTTTCATGACCCTTTAAAACAAGCAAAATGATCTGCCTTTGTAAGTGAAATAATCTTGTTTTTGCTTTGAAATGTAGACACTTCAACTAGAAACAAGACAGAAATTCTAACAATTGTTTTTTTTTTTTTTTGCATAAATCATACAAATTCCATGTAAATACAGTGATTAAATCAAATTCTGTAGCTCCTGGTCAGCTAAAATTCAGACTCAACATTGCATATCTTTGCAATGTGACTATTGTCGATGCGTACATTGCGATATTTATGCAAAAACGATAAATTGTGCAACCTTAGCATAAAGCCATATCCACATGAACACAGGTATTTTCCAAATCTCAGTTTTTTTCTGTGTGTGGTTTGGCCATTTGTCCACATGACAAAGTGGTATCAGATGACTGTACTGTAACTTTCTGAAAAGTCCGGCCATATTGAAGATATTCAGAAACTCTGGTTATACTGTAGTGCAGAATTGTTTGCATCATGCTGTTTTCTCCTTTCTGGCTTTATTCTATGGCTTTTATTACCACCTTTTAATGTAACATGCCCTTGACGGTGTGTTTTTGAGTTATGTGGATGGGGATTTGTATTAAAAGCAAACAAAAAAAAAATACTTGTAGACATGGCCTAAGTTGCACTTTAACTAGAATAATGGCTTCAGTTTTTACTATAAATCAGCTTTCTAGTGAACACTTTGCTTAAACATTAAATTGGTTAAAAATTCCACTCATCATACATACAAAATGGCAAAAAAGTGTCACTTTAGCCTTTATTTTAACATGAACCATTCCTTCTCCAAAACTGAATGCATTTAACCAGAACATGTGTTGCCCACACTTGTTTGTGCTGTCATAATTTGAAGCATATTGTTGACTTAAAATGCAGATATTGATGTGGTTTAGCTCTGTTTATGCTGGTTCAACTTCCATGAACACAGAAACGGCAAATAAATTTTCCCCCGGATGCAATTTATGATGAACAAACTAATCCATTGTCCTGCAGGCCTCGAGCTGGTTAGTCACATAAGTTTTCCTCACTTGTGTTTGCCACATGGGGATCCTTTTGTCTCTTGTCCAAATAAATAAAACATGTAGGTTCTTTTGATGTACAGCAACTCAAGGTTATTATAGTTAATGAAAACTAACAAAAACTAAAGTTACATACACGGCGAACTAAAATTACAGCAAAAAACATCCTTTGTTTCGTCTTTGTAAATGTATTTAATAAGCCTACTGTATGCTGTTTAGAAGTAAATCTATTTACTTTGCGCTTCCAGGTGTTTGACCCATACAGCACCCCAGAGTTTGTAATCCTGATTTACCATTGGCCAGATCGAGCCAGTCCTTCTCCATTCCGTCCACTCTGTTGCTTTAGCGACAACAACAATTAGTGGACATGACAGCAGCACGGTGACCATATTAAATATGACCCCAGCAGAGACTTAAAAGTATTAATTTAACACATTTGTGCCCAATAATGGGTGTTATTTCCGTATTAGTGATCATGATTGTAAATGAATTGATCTTTTTAAACGGATCTTCTAAGTGAACCGGTTGAAATAGTTCACCAGATCAAACTGAATCATTTAAAATGATTCGCGTCTCCAGTAAGCACTTATCCACAAACGACTTGCTTTTTAACATGCCTGATACCGCCAATTTCCTGAGAAAGTTTTTTGCTGTAATTTTAGTTTGTTTTGTGTGTAACTTTAGTTTTTGTTAGTTTTCATTAACTATAATACCCTTGAGTTGGTGTACATCTAAAGAACCCAAATGTTTTGTTGATTTGGACAAGAGACAAAAGGATCCCCCTGTGGCAAACACAAGTGAGGGAAAAGCCCAATTTCCTGAGTTCAGTTATTAGAACAGTACACTGTAGGGATGTCCCCATCAAGTTTTTTTGCCCAGTCTGAGTCCGTGTCATTTTTCATTTGAGCATCTACCGAAAACCCGATGCAATACTTTTTAGAACACATTTTAAAATTTTCATATCATGTGCTCCATAAGAATAAGAAATCCAGGTTTTTTTTTACAAAGGCGAATGGCAGGTCACTCATTGCGATCATTTGTGCTATCTTGGCTGTGATGTCTTGTTCTGCGCTGTCATGGTGCATTTTTTTCTGTCCTCTTTAAACTCTCCTGCAGCATGAGCTGACTCTTCTTCAGTTGGGTTTCCTGGATAAATTCTGTGTATTGGTTCAGCTGTTTGTTTTTGAGATGCCTTATCAGGTTTGTTGTGTTAAATGTAGCCTTTTCCTTTCTCTTGCAATCACAAGTTTACATATCTCACAGTTTGGTTTAAAAAAAAATGACATGTATACATATACATATAGTCCTGATGGAAACGTCCGATTCTGATCGAGTCTGAAACTGCGTGATTGGGCCTGATTTCTGATCACGTGACCGGATCTGAACATCCCTAGTACACAGAGATCAGATTTGAACACCGGTGAACTGATAATACTGCACATGCGTGATTCAGCTTGTGAACTGAACCTAAACAGTACATGGCAACCTGCTGTGACTGAAGCAAACTTGAACAACTGCAGTGCAGGTACATGAGACCTTAAATGAGAGGATCTGACGACACTGTTGCCAACTAATTTCAACAAAAAGGTGCTAAGCTCTGCCCAAAAATTCTCTAAAAGTCGATAGATTACGTCATGCGTTAATTTGCATATTACTGACGTCATTATGTTCTACTTTTTGTTTGTTTAACCCCCTATGGTTATTAAAGGGGTATTTAAATTTGCACTGCAATTTATATAAGCATGTCATTTTAAATAAATTTATTGCTGTTTAAATAAAGTATATCAGTGTAGATGTGTAGTGAATTTGCAGTAATCTCTTAGACGTAATAAAATCAGACAAGTTCTGAAATTGTCATTAAAATATCTGTGATTTGTGTATAAGAAAAGAATAAACGGTCAAATTAAATTGTTAAAATAAAGGAGAAGCAGTTTTTCTGTACAAGGGAAATACATTCACACTGCCGGTACTAAATTATTTGCCATCGCCGGTACGCAGAGGGGTGATCTACTGTCAGGCCGCAGGTGGGAGAGGCTGCTGCACGAGGACTGGGCTGCCTATCAATGCTCTGAGGCGGGGAAGGGGCCGACAGCATCACTCGCTGCTCGTTGAGAAGAGTAGGGATGGTACAGTATGGACAAATGACAGTCTTTAAAAATCTCTAGTAATGCTCGAACAAAGTCGCTAGATTTGCGAAATTTTTGAAAATTTGTTGCTAGGGGTGTCTGAAAAGTCACTAAATTTAGCTATAAAGTCGCCAAGTTGGCAACACCTGTCTAACGGAAAGTATGTTTATTTTGTAACAAAGTTGTAATGAAATTTAGGTGAGTAAGTGACTGAAATTTTAATTGCTGATTGCATGTTTTTGGTATGTTGAGGCTTAACATGGCAGGATCGTCACAAAAGAGTCCGGTTCGCTTTAAAGATCCAAACTTCCCTACACTACTGTGTATCTAACCTCAGAAACAGCCTTGCACTCATATTGTACTTACGGCTGCTATCTTTAGGGCTGTTGTATTTGAATTAGAGGATGGTTGTATCTCTTTATTTACAAAAAAATAAAATAAAACTAACGCTCAGACTAATAACTAAACTAAAACGAAGCAATTTCAAAATATGAAAACTAGTAAATCTACATCTAAAAACTAATTTAAGAGTTCACACTTGAATGATGATTGGTTTATAAAGCTTGTTTGGCATGCTGTCCCAGCAGAGAGCCCTGAGCTCATAAGATCCTCGAGCCCAGGGCTCCCTCCCGTTTGCAAGGGCGAGAGGGGAGTTTGAGCTCAGGTAGATCTCGAAAACTCTCCAGCTGTAGTAGCTAATGAACAGATAGTGATTGCTCTTAAACGATAACTACTTACTAGGAGCATGTCTATGATGCCGATTTCGATTTGTCAATTAACTGAAGTTGCATGTTTTTGGACGGTGGGAGGAAACCAGGGAACCCGGGGAAACCCATGTGAGCAGGGGGAGAACGTGTAAACTCCGCACTGAAACGTCAGCTGGCATGGCAAGGACTAGAACCAGTGACATTCCTGCTGTGAGGCAATAGTGCTAACCACTAGGCCACCGTGCCACCCATCTAGGAAAAGAGTAGGGGTGAAAGAGGGGAGTCTTCAAAACAAAGATAGCTGTTATATGGAACTTAGGGTATTTACAGTGTCTTAAGAATCGTTTGATTGGTGAATCATAAATTGAATAATGGGGGACCAGCCGCAAGCAATTATAAGCATGTGATTGTCTCGAAATTAGTTTATAAATAAACTTCACTTAAAACGAGCTAATCTGAAAACAAAAAGTCAAAATTAATTGAAAACTGACAAATCTAAATCTATTAATGTCTTGCACCAACTCTTGATGAATATTTGACGTGTAAACTTTCTTATGATGGGAAAAACTGATTTCAAGTTACATACGAGAATTAAAAAGTGCAAGGAATAACAAACCTGTATTGTTTCGATAATTGCCAATCAGCGAGTCTGTTTATCCTCATGTTACGTAACAGTCGCTCTGGTTGCAGAACAGATTATGTGGGTTTTAATAGGTGCTTGATGATGTGTGTATTTCAGCATTACAGGATAATAATGAACAGACATTTTGGTGTGCGCAGTGAAAGCTAGTCATTGCTTTAACATTAAAAGAACACAATGGAAAAGCTGGAAAGACTGAGAGGTGATATGGTGTTAAAGAAAAGACAAAGGCGTACAGAGAGGGTGGAGGAGAGTGAGGTCATAATACTATTAATCCACTCAACATAAGCCACATGTACTGCAGAATCGTATTAAATATCAATGCGCACAAACACTCTTGGTCACACTTGTATTGAGTTACTGTTATTGGATGGGACATTTCTGTAACTAGTCTGTTTATTCTAAATCGTGGTCCGTGAAATAATGATATGGGCATGGGTAGGCGGCATGTGTAATTTGATGTGGATGGAGGCAGTGCTTTGTGGGTTGTAAGTACAATCAGTACAAAAATTATTCTGTTGAGGATTTTAGAAAGTGTGGATTGTTCAGCCAGCAGAACATTGACTTTCTGCTAAATAGTAGATCTGCCTTCAACCTTGATTTATTCCAAAACTGTATGACTTTCATTTTTTTTCTGTGGAAAATGAATATATTTTGAGTGTTTTTCTTTTCTTCTTCTTTCTTTTTTTTCTTTTACACTGTATTTTAGTGGTCAACAAAACTGTTTGCGCACAGATAACCAACATATGTGTCATATCAGTGGTCTTCAACCTTATCACTGTGGACCGGTCAACGCTTGACAATTTTTCCCCGGACTGGGGGGTGTTTCTTGGGTTGTAGGTTGCTAGGCGACCATCAAATGTTTTCTCAGAGGATGACATGCTGACAAAACATTGCTGTAACTCTGATACAAGTTTTATTTATGGAGAGAATTACAAAGCGCTTCAGACTCATGGTGCGTTTGCAGGATTTATTCAACTTTGTTCAACTGTAAGCCGCGAGCGGATCACGCTACTCGTGTATGTGCACCTCCATTGGAAATAACGAACTTATGCGAACTCTAGAAAAGACGCAATATGTGAATGACCGCTATGGTAGATTCACCTGATTTGATGACAAATGGGTTGCATATCTATTCCTTGGCAGTTCGCTGGTCCTTCACTCTGCCTTTTTCCCCTTAGCAGAGAAACTTTCCAAAGATGTCTGTTTCTTACTCATTTTGCTGCTTGTGGGTTAAATTTTGATGCTTAAGTGACCGAGCTGTAACCGAGAGAATACATAATTTTTTCAAAATAGAAGAATTTTCAAAATAAAAGATCATTCTGACTATGATAATAAATAAAATGGAAATAATTAATAATTTGTAGTGCGTCCCGCTACCAATTGATCCGTAGTTGAGGACCACTGTTATTACTTCAGAGAATAGAAGATAGGATTTCTATTGCTTTGTCATGACACATTTTAGCATGATGCGAAAAACATAACTTTTGGATGGGCAAACCCAGCAGTTGTTTGCTTTCAGAGACTCGTGCTCACGTTTAACTAGGGTGTTTAAAACACTGGAATTCGGTAGCAGTTGGTACTGAAATTTTAAAAACGTCCATTTCCTGCTAACATTTGAGCGCTGTTGAGAACATTCTTAAACGGCGCTGATTTGTTATTGTGTTCATGTGATCAACAGAAATGACTGTGATTGGCTGTGAAGGTCATCAGTTCACCGAACTCGCCAAGCTATTTACTGAGTGTAACCCAGATACAGGGATACTGGGGCATTTTAAAGGGTCACGAAACATCAAAACACATTTTTTGAGCTGTTGACAGTCTTATATGTGTCCCACACTGCTAAAAACACTATTGGGACGCATATATTTCTCTAAAAAGTGAAAATTGGTTGTTTTTGCGTTATTTTTAGCAAATTTGTACTTCCGGTTTGAAACAAATTTTTGAAGCTGCGTCACGGCCATGAGATCTTAGCGTGTATTCCAGTGTGTAGATTGTCTGTACCTGGGAGTACCGTATTGCGTCTTTGAGTGTGTTGCATTGATTCATGAGTATGGCTTGGTTTAAACCAATTAGCGCACCTCTGTTATACATGCGCTACAACTTCATTAATATGCATGCTAGTTTTCTTAGATTGTACCTGAAACAGTGTTCAGACGGCAGAGGGACGCCACATCGTGTTGCCAAAGGGAGTGGGAAAAGAATAAAAAATGTTTAGAGACATGGGTCTTCAGTGTTGCTTTTATAATGTGCTGCAGTGAAGGTTTTGTTTTATAGTCGATGAGAGCGCTGCTGGACTCACATGTGGATTACAGTGCATGCCACGCGCGGCAGAAATACGTTTGTACAGAACATTTTTTACTCTAGCTTTTCTCATCTGGAAATGGAGAAATCCAGATTTGCTGCTCGTCTCCTTTAAAAAAAGACGCAGCTCCAGCATGTGATGATCGTCCTGTCTACAGATTTGGTAAGTGTGTGCGATCAGCGCCTTTTCTTTGGTCATTCAGATGGCAAAGTTATAGTTCGTATCGTCTTTCAGTGTTTAAAGACAGACCTTAGTCAAAATTATTTCTAAGTTACTTAGTTTACGTTAACATCACTACACTCAGAGAGCAGCATTTACAGCGGATCTTTCAGTCCATAATATTGTAAACACGTGAACACTGTAAGCAAACTATTGCCGACCGTCGTGTTTAATTTTCGCCACATTTTTTGACAGGTTTGTCTACACACACACGGCTTTCTGACCTACCTAGTGCATCTGAGTTACTGAGAAATGCAGAGTTTTTTTTTTCTCTTATACGACGTGCAGCATCAAACATTTCATGTTTGATACTGTATACCAGCTTACAAACCAGCTGATCGACATCACTTTGAAACACTCCAGTGTCCCTGTATCTGTGGTTCTGCACATTTTCAATATTTCAATAATATAATACAAAATATTGCTAAGCCCTTGTGTGAACTCTAAAATAATTTTTCTAAATTAATCAAAACATGTTATTAACTATATGTTATTAAATGTAGCATTATATATAGCATTAGCAACAAATACTCCAAGCTTGCATGTTTTTTTTTTATTTTTATAACAATCACAGTAGTCAAATTGCGCAACTTGAAGCAACTCCAAAGTTGATGTAGCTTTTCTCACCATTAATACGTGGATTAAATGCCACATTGCTTATGACTCAAAATGTTTATGTTGTCATGATTTTTGGAACGAATTATTGCGCAAGGCGAAATATTTTTTTATTTGCCAAAGTATGGACATATTGCAAACATTTTATGAAAATCTTTAAAGGCTACCTATAATGAAAATTCAATATTTAGAACCTGTTTGGACAAGCATGTGTGTAGTATAGTTTGTGCACAGCCATGGTATAAACGCATCAAGTACTTTTTTTTTATCAATATTCTAATGTTAAATCAGGATCCAAATCCCAGCAACTTTTGAGGTCAACCACACCATGGCGTAGCAGTGTGGTTTTCCCTGCAAATCGAATTGATACCAATCAGTACTGAAATTTTAAAAAAGTCTGTTTCCTGCTAATATTCAAGCGTTGTTGAGCGTGTTCTGAAACAGTGCTGATTGGCCATTGTTTTAACATGCTCAACAGAAATGACTGTGACTGGCCGTAAAGGTCATCAGTTTGCCAAACTCACAGCTGTTTACTAAGTGTAACCACGGATACAGGGACACTGGAGGGTTTTAAAACCATGAAGATCAGTGGAGTTTTTTTATTTTATTTCAGTACCGATTGGTATTGAATTCCAGTATTTTGACAACACTAGTAATAACACATTATCATGGGATTTAAAAGATTTGTTGTAACTATTCGTGATCAGCTGCACCTCAAGAATAAGTCTTACAATTTGTAAACATTTTTAAAACAGTGCATGTTTGTTATAAAGAAGAGACCGAAAAATTGCTATGTAATTTATAGTGTTGTCAAAAGTATCGACTTCGGTACCTGTTGGTACTGATAAGCTAAGTTTCCCGCTACTTTTTTTTAACATTCTTGAGTGCGTCCTTAACAACGGCTGATTGGGCATTGGGTTCACATGCTCAATAGAAATGACTTGGCCGTAATGGTTAACCAATGTTTATACAGGGACATGAAGCATTTCAAAGCCGCGTAGATCAGTCGATCCATCAGCAGAACGCTTGTATGTCAGCTCATAGACAGAACGGCTAAAAGACGCAAATTGGGCTGTGCAATTTGGGGGAAATATCTATCTTTTAACAGATTGCGATTTTTGATTTACGATTTAATTTTGTAGTCAAGCTCCTGCTCGGTAATCTGTAAGCCATGGCAACAGCTCTGCGACAGCTCTTAAAAATGACCTGTTTTTGTTCAGTGTCTGACTTTGAAACTAAAATATTCCCATATAACCGACTTGCTGTTTTTCTTTGATATTAATTCATGTATTGATGGTTCTGAAGCAGCAGACGCCATCATCCCATTTGTCAGCATTTTCCTGTTTGTTTTCTTTTTTTTTTTGTTATTGTGGCCATAGTTTGATTGCGCAATTCTGATTGGGCAGAACGAAAGTGTGGTCTCTCAGTTGGCTAGTAAGACACTCGCACACAGCTGGCAGTCACGCATTTGCTCTGGGTGGGGGAAATTAAATATATTATATATTGCAACCTCTTGCAAATTTTAACTAATCGCAACGTTTCAAATTGCGATTAGATTTTGATTAATCACATAGTTCTACCCCAGTGTGCATGTACCTACTCTTGCATTTAATGGGTGAGCAGCTAAAAATCTTCTTTACTGTTTA
This sequence comes from Danio rerio, assembly GCF_052040795.2. Classification (NCBI taxonomy): domain Eukaryota; kingdom Metazoa; phylum Chordata; class Actinopteri; order Cypriniformes; family Danionidae; genus Danio; species Danio rerio. The sequence goes on from NC_141026.1 coordinate 14,750,771, forward strand.
ACTGAAAAAAAATAGTCACCTTCATCTTCAATGACTTGAGGGTGAGTGAATGAACAAACTTTTAAATTTCTGGGTGAACTACCCCTTTCTTAAGGTCAAATTGTAATGCTTTATTTGGATGGATTGAATCTAATTATTCGTGTCTTCAGTATGTTTGTAGTTGGCTTGCAATAAAGGGAGCTTTAATGATGCAGAATAATAGATGTCAGTCTGATTCGGGATATATGAAACCTTACATAAACCGAGATCTGATGCGCTTGTGTTTGCTAGACTAGTAGCTTCCCCATCTACAGGCTGTCATCAGTGATCACGTCTGTTTACTACAAAACCGTCCTCTAGCTGGCTGTGATTTTTCAGCGGTCTGAGCAGTGCCACAAGTTATTTGTGCCGAGTTGCAGTACAAAAAAGCCACAGTATCTTTTGTTTTCACTCTGCCAGAGCCAAGCATTGTAGTGAAATCTGGTGTGGTAATCTGAGGAAAGCCTGTTTCTTTTTTTCGTGTCAGGTAGATTTCTCCTGTGTTGAATTTGTAACCTCACCACGTTGGCTTGGAATGATCTGGTTTAACCCGTTTAGTGCTGCCTCTGGACATTTATTTGAATACCAGATATAAGTTTATCACAATGGCATAAAGTTTTATGCTTTTATTCTTAAAATCTTTTCGGGGACATCATAGGGAGGTATTTGTTGCCCATGAGCCTCTCTTGTTTTACATTAAAGTGACCTCTTTTTTTTTTTTTGAACTGTTGTTGACCTCACGTGATCACCCCTGTGGGTACAATTACAGCTCTGATGTCAGAGGAACTTGAATTCAATCCAGAAGTCATAAGGTTGCTTTAATGACAGATTGTTTTCATTACCAATGGTAGTTCGATGAGAGATTAGAGTGATAGAGCCTGTGGGGGAAAAAGGTAGGTCTATGTCACGGCAGTGAGTTGCATTTATTTTTTATTATTATTTTTTTTCCAGTTTGCATTGGCTTGGATTTTGTTTAGTTTTGTTGGATTTTATTCATTTATTTCTTACAGTTTTTTTGTGCATTTTACTTGATCCATGTTTATTTTCAGACTAAATGTAGTTTAATATTATTATTTTTATTTATATTCATTCATTCATTTTCTTTTTGGCTTAGTCCTTTTATTAATCTGGGGTCGCCACAGCGGAATGAATCGCCAACTTATCCAGCATATGTTTTACGCAGCGGATACCCTTCCAGCTGCAACCCATCACTGGGAAACATCCAAACACACTCGTACACTACACAATTTAGCTTACCCAATGCACCTACACCACATGTTTTTGGACTGTGGGGGAAACCGGAGCAACCAGAGAAAACCCACACGAACATGGGGAGAGCATGCAAACTCCACATAGAAATGCCAACTGACCCAGCAGAGGCTCGAAACAGCGACCCTCTTGCTGTGAGGTGATTGTGCTACCCACTGCGCCCCCTATTATTATTTATATTATTTTACAAAACATTTTTTGCTATTTATTTATTTGTTGTTTGTTTGGGTTTAGATTTTTTTGTAGTTTTGTGGGAGCGGGTTATGTTTTGTTTTATTTTATATATTTTCTTGGATTGTTGTTGTTGTTGTTGTGGTTATTTACATTAGTTTACTAAACAGTTTTGTTGTGGTTTTGTTTGTTTGCTTTGGTTTAGGTTTTGTAGGAGCGGGTTGTGTTTTATATATTTTATTTATTTTTTGGATTGTTGTTGTTATTTATTTATTTACAATATTTTACAAGGTAGCGCAGTGGTTAGTGCTGCTGCCTCACAGCAAGAAGGTTCTGGTTCGAGCCTTCGCTGGGTCAGTTGGCATTTCTGTGCGGAGTTTGCATGCTCTCCCCATGTTGGCGTGGGTTTCCTCTCGAGTGCTCCGCTTTCCCTCACAAGTCCAAAGACATGTGGTACAGGTGAATTGGGTAAGCTAAATTGTCCGTAGTATATGTGAATGAGATTGTATGGCTGTTTACCAGTGATGGGTTGCAGCTGGAAGGGCATCCGCTGCGTAAAACATATGCTGGACAAGTTGGCGGTTCTTTCCACTGTGGCGACCCCTGATTAACAAAGAGCTGAAAAGAAAATGAATGAATTTTACAGAACTTTTTTTTGTGTTTTGTTGGAGGGGTTATGTTTTGCTTATTTTATTTGTTTTTTGAATTTTTGCTTTTTTGCATTTTTTTCTTGGTCCAGGCTTATTTTATTATTATTTATTTACATTTATTTTACAAAACATTTTTTGTAGTATTTATCTTTAATTTATGTTTTGTTTATTTGCTTTGGTTTGTATCTTTAGTTTTGTTGAAGCAGGTTAGGTTTTGTTTATTTTATTTATTTTTTAGTTTGTTGTTACTTTATTATTATTATTATTATTATTATTATTATTATTATTATATACATTATCTTTACAAAATTTTCTTGTGTTTTTTTTATATATGTTTTGTTTGTTTGCATTGGTTTGGATTTTGTTTAGTTTTGTGGGAGCGGGTTATGTTTTGTTTATTATTTTATTATTGTTTATACTTTTTATGCGTTTTGCTTGGTCCAGGCTTATTTTATTTTCGAATTTTTAAAATTAGATTTGATTAAGATTTATTTTTTAATCATCATTTTGATTTTATTTTATTTTTAATTTTTTATTTTTTTTTACCTGCATTTTATTTAAGATTTATTTTATTTGTGCTTCACATCACATCTGTTCCTGTTTTTGCTTTGAAGTGGTGTTGTTGTTTTTATCCAATGTGTTTCCTGTAGACTCAGCCTTGTGCTGTCGGAAGTATGACCTCACTCCTTGTCATGATGGGAGGCCCAGAGTGTGGTTGTTTGAACCTGTGGAGCAGAGGTTCACTTCCTTGTAATTCATATAGAAAAAAAAACGGTTATTGTTAATAAACTCAAGTTAAATTCAAGTTTGAATCCGCATTACTCCAATTTTAGCCACATTCAATGAACATAAAATGAAAAGCTGTGAAATGTTTCTTCCAGCTTCATTTTCTAGCCCTCTGCACAAGCAGGCAGTGGGTTCCTTTCACCCTACGTCAGCAGATCCTGCAGGCGACACATGAACAGAATGAGCAGAGCATGACTGATCCATTATGAAGGAGTTATGCAAGAGAGGGTTTCATCTCTTTCTCTTCCACACACACACACACACACACACACACACACACACACACATCACCTACCGCTTATCAATTCTTCTATACGCTGTATTTCCCTCTCAGTCTCATCTAAATCACCACAGTCTTCTCTCTTTTGTTTTGCTCATTGCTTTTCATCAATCTAATTTTTCCCTGCTTTTTTCATGCTCTGCTTGGTTTTCTTCCGTTGGCGGTGTTCCACGTTCACCCACACACACATATAGACGCTCACACTGATCTTTTCCGGAGTGGAATTCTGTAACTCCACGCAGGGTGTTTGGCAGTGTCCAAACCGCAATGGGATGAGAGAAAAACAGCCCCTGCAGGGTTTGGCCGAGACGGCAGACTATTTTAGTAGCAGCCTGTGCCAACGAGCACCTTCTGATTCATGAAAATAGGAAAATCTGCTAGCGTTATCGTTCGGATTGTGGTGTGTTGGCGCTATCTCGATAATGTGTGAATGAGACGGTGGTTCCATGTCTGTGCAAATACGATATAGATTGTGTGTTTACGACAATGAAAATGTTTGTGGAAGAGGAAGATCGAGTGGTGGGGTGTAGTTTTTGGCGCCCGTCTGGAAATATAATTGAAGTAAATAGCTGGACAGATGTTTTTTGCTGACATTTTGTAACACGCCAGACTTGCACAAAGTACTGGAACAAAACAAAGGGGGAATATCAAGGAAGTATGCATTTCATGAGCAAAACTGGATAAAAAGTTGGCAAAGAAGAGAGACTCTGGAGGCTGGATTAGATATTAAATACAATGAGGCAACACTGATACACATTGATCTTGTAGAAGAGACTGGAACACTGATGAACATACACACTGTTCAACTCATCAGCCAAATTATTCAGGAACTGAATGCGTTCCAAACACGACGCTGCCTAAAAAACACACACACATACATACATACTCTGTGTAATCTAGCCAACCCTTGCTGACAGTGATGTAGGTGGGTTACTTCATAGATGATTGGTGTTGGGTGTGGGTGACTAAGGGAGTCGTGAGCGAACGTAGGCCTCCGACTAGGTCCTGCTGTTGGATAAGATGGGGCAGTTTGTTGGGGGTGTAGTAGCAGGTGGTGCTGGATCTGCTTCTGCGGTCACATAGTGCTACTCATTCAGTGCATCATCAAACACGTACAAACAAATGACTCTGCCTTGTTATTCATGCACGAATCAGATTGGAATCAAATGCTCTGTTTGATGATTAAAAGGTGCTTCGCATTAAAGAGTGTTGTAATATAGCCAGATCAATAATTAGGGCTGTGCAATTAATCGAAAATCCGAATTCGATTTCGATTATGGCTTATAACGATTATGAAAAACCCTTAATCGAGATAAACGATTATTGCATCATATACCAAAAGCGCGAAAGACCGCGTGCTTGTGTGTGTGCAACACGCGCACACGCATAAGCACGCGGTCAGCATTCGGTCTCATTCGCACACTGCAGAGGAGCGCAGACATCTAAAGTAATCTTAACATGAGCGCTTTAATGGTCAAATAGGTGTCAAAACGCGGTGATTAGTGATTATTCATATTAACCCTCATTTGCATAATAAACAAACGAGTTGAGAATCAAAAGACACGTGATAGAGAAACCATTAAAGTGACAGTGCGAAATGCTGCCGCCTGTTTTATTATTAATCAAACGACGAGAACATCCCTTACTGCTTATAACTGAAGGATTTTTGTAGCTAAAGTGTTTTTCTTTGGGTGAAGATGCTTAAAGCACAGTTTGTTTTATATTTGATGAGTTCCTATAACCAAAAATGTAAAATCCACTACATTACACACTTCCACAATTATTTAATTATTTATTTATTAATTATTATTATTTTAATTATTATTATTATTTTTTGTCTCCTACTCCCTTCATCTCTTTTTAAAGCGTTTTATCTTGCGTATAAGATCAGTGAAGTGTTTTAGCTGAAACTTTGGTCCTTATTGATTCATAAAACATCTGTGGCTACAGGCACTTTAAGATTCAGAAAACCGGTTTTTAAAAAGGTTAAACTAAATGAATACAAAGCTCCTTTAAGCTTCAACACATTGAATCAGTCTGTGCAAATAAAGCATTATTTATAATTTCATTACCTTTCATCCATGGTCTCGGCAAACAAAGTGTTCAACAAGGTCTGGAGCACATACTTTCTATTACATAATGGCATGTGTCAAACATCGGAAATCGAAATCTTCCCAGTTTAACACTGCTTGTGTATCTTCATTTATTTTTCACCTTAAGTTGAGGAATCTAATTTTCTCTTTCTCTTCTCTTTTAAGTTTTAGTATTAAATACTTCGTCACCTTAGAATTATAAGGTTCTATCTGACATTTTTTGTAAAAATTGAGTTATTGACATATTAAATGACAACTTATTTACATTATGGGACGTTTTTTATATATTGTTTAAGACTTTATTTAAAAAAAAATGTTACAAACATACTGTTTGTTGTATGGAATGCAAAATCTTTGAAGCTCAATATCTCAAAATCATTCAAAACGCATATAGAACCTTATAATTCCAAGGTGACGACTTGTTTGCTTCTGTGCCTTTAAGGCTTCATAATGAACTCTCTGTTTGCCAGTGTAGATCAGAGTCACTCTTCAGAAAACAGCCAGTTGCTGAATACTAAATAGGTGTTGTTTTGTATATGTGGGAAGTGCCATGTGAATGTGCTCATGACTTTAATGTCAATAACATCATGATTTCTAAATGACTCATTTTTGTAGCTTGGTTTTAGTATAAATTGCCTTTTGTGAGCTTTTGTATACTCTGTATAGTTTTTTAAAGATAACAATGCCTTTGCCAATAGATTAGCTTTCAGGGAGTTGGATTAGAGTATATGTTTGGTAAGGAGAAAGTGACAACATCTGCATCTCTCAGTCTATTTTGAGGTGTTAAAGCTGTGTAAAGTAATGGCTCGGTATTAGGGGGTGTATTTGTGTGTTACACTCTCATTTTTCTATGTGAGATTCAGGAATTCTGCACTAGTATTAGCTGCACAATTAATCGTAAAAAGATCACGATCGTAAAACGAGCACGACCCCGTAGACGATCTTAATCCAGCATTTCTACAATTCTGTCAATTATATTTTCAAGTTCAGGAGAGAAACAATGGTGGCTGCACAAGTCTTCACATTGTTTTACATACAGTGTTCAGCAACGTGGACACCTCCAAATGGTGTTAAAAGAGTCACATGCTGTATTTATAAGATATAATATAAATGAGCTGACCGTCAGCTGTTACCACAGAGAGGGCGGGCTCGCGAGCGCCTCTGAATGAACTAATGAAGTCTACTTTATTGAACAGAACCTGCATATGCTGTGAATAACAAGTAATAAAGCTGTAAATAACATTCAGTTTGTGGCACAGAGTGATCGTTTGAGAGCCGCGCAGGAAATTAACCGCTCTTAGCAGTGAAAATGAAACCGAAAGCGCACACAGTGTTTCCAGATGTAGCAGACTGATTCCAGCCCAAAAGTATCCAAAACCCACCGAAATGCAAAAATACCCACCCAGTCTTCTGTACTCACGAAAATCACGTCAGTGACAGCAGAAAATGACAGATTGTGAGCATATCTCTCAAACACAATAATTCAACATCAGAATTATCATCAGCATTAATGACCAGGACAAATCTAAAGTCTGTTTAAGTCCACCATTCCAAGTCTTTACAAAATTTAGCATTTTAACCAACAGGACAGCTACACAAAGCCTATTGCTGTTTTACAACATGTTTGAGAATAACAATAATAATAGCCTACTCATATTAACCTTTATTTTACATCTACAGAATCGAGAGAAAATCGTGATCTTTATTTTAGGGAAAAAAAAAATTGTGATTCTCATTTTAGCCAGAATCGTGCAGCTCTGACTAGTATGATATAAATGTATAATATACACAAAAACTCATGAAGGGATATTGTTTGCTTTTATTAATGACATTCTAAGTGCATGTTGATAGGCTTTACAGTCACACAGTGAATCTTTTATGTATCTGTGATGACATATTAGTGAAATGTTCAACTCTCACATCATTTAAACCATAATGGTATTAATGTAGATAAGTACACCCATAGTATTAACTAGGACTGCACAATATATTGTTTCATATCAATTCAATTCAATTCAGCTTTATTTGTATAGCGCTTTTACAATGTAGATTGTGTCAAAGCAGCTTCACATATCATGCGATTATTCACAGGATCTTGAGTTCAGAATGTTTATTCATCCCTTAGGAAATTTGATTGGAATTATAGCTGACCTGGAACCACATTGTTGGCTCATTTAACCTAAATAGAGGAAATGTTTACTTTGCTTTTATGCCCTTTGACTGAATTTAAATAATTTGTAAGAAATTATAACAATTGACAAAAATTGTATTGTATTTAACATTTTATAAAATGAAGACTATGCAGTATTTTTTTTTACATTTTATTATTCAACTTGTACTTAAATACAGCTAGAGTCACCCAAAAAGTACAAATAAAATGCTTTGTATCATTTATGCAGATTACCTGTTCTGCAGAATCATCCTAATCAATATAAAATTAGTCTTTCCAAATTGAGCTATTCAATTCATCCGGTGCTCCTGTTTCCCCCACAGTCCAAAGACATGCACTGTAGGTGAATTGGATGAGCTAATTAGCTGTAGTGTATGCGTGCGTGTGTGAATGCAAGGGTGGTTGTGTGTTTCCCAGTACCGGGTTGCGTCTGGAAGGGAAACATATGGTCCGCTGCGGAAAACATATGCTGGCAGTTCATTCCACTGTGGTGACTCCTTATAAATAAGGGACTAAGCTGAAGGAAAATGAATGAATGAAAGTCATCTGTTGAAATAATTCTATTAATATCGCAGAAAAACAAAACATTACGATGTCACTTTTTTTCCAATATCATGCAGCCCTAACATGAATACTGTCAGACTTCCCAGAAAAGAAAAGGTCAAATAGAGCTGTTCAAGCCATATGTTGAAATTGTATTCATATCACAATATATATCGCAGAAAAATAAAATATTTTTTCCAATATTGTGCAGCCCTAGTATTAAAAAGCCCCTATTCTGGGTTTTTAAAAATGACTTTCCATACAGTGTGTAAAACAGCTCTAAGTGAAGTGAAATATCCAGCTATGGCTTAAATCTGAAAGTACACAGGGTTCAAAACTATTCATTTATCCATAAAAGAGTCAAATCAGAGTGGTTCAAATGAATCGTGGGTGTAACTAATCTTTAGCCGTGTCGGTGTGATGTCGATTACGGAATTCAAGCCCCGCTAATTTGTTGCTTGTGCAGACCCGGGAAAATTGAAACCTGTGGCCCCATCCACAAACACTGTAGCAGATCTCGGTGGTCACGATGATGCTGTGCACTGAAGTGTGAAGGAAATTTAGTGTAATTTTCTTTGAGGCTGTGAAGAGTCAGTGGTTGAAGTTTATTTTTGCAAAAATACCTCTGCATTATAGCCCCAGCCTTGTGCTGTGTTTCTGTCATTTTTCTGACAAGTGCTACAGTAATCTACACGCTCACAACGGGGGATTTATTGGATATTTGTTAAAGAAAGGATCATTGAAGACTATTGATGTATAGGACTTTGTTAGAGCTTGACAGGAACTTTACAGTACACAGTTCATGGATTGGTTTCTTCTATTTCACAAGTGTAAGTAACTTAAGTGCGATCAAAGTGGTTGCCTCCTTGTTTTTTCTAGCTTGCAAAATGTGAATTTAATTGTGTTTTGTTACTTGTAACAGATCCACACGACTTGACTGTATCTAGTTAACTGTATATTCTCATATCGCATCTAAAACCACATTGAAACGTGGCGTGTGCCACTTTGTTTATGGATTTAAATGCGTTTGCAAGCTCGCAATCCTCTGCTGTTTGTCATTGATATGGCCACCATCAGCTGTTCCTATACATGTGCGGTGGTCAAGTTTCAAAATAGTTCAGCATTTGCCACTGTGTGGAGTAATACTGAATGTGTGTCAGGGTTAAGAATAGAGCAATCAGCTGGTGTTTAACTGCATTGCTTTTTTTTAATGCCCTCCTGCATTGAGCTCACACATACTCTACACTCTGACTATTTCAAAATTGTTAATAAGCCGTGGTGGGCATTTCTCTTTGTCTTGCCCTGAACCCACTCCACCAATCACAACAGATTGGGTAATTGACCAATCAGCGCAGATTACCTTCGCACTAAGGAGAGATTTTGGAACAAATGAGTTGCTGAATGAATCATATGGGAGTTCTTGGGATAATTAGGTAAAAATAAATGCATATTATAAGACAATGGAACTATTTTTGACCTTGCACGCATATCAGCCTGTTGTTGGAGACCCCCAAAACCAAAATATGAACCTTTTAATGCATAATAGGGGCTCTTTAACTCTAAAACACGGCAACAAAGCAGTTTAGAATACAAACATAACCTATTTTTTGCACTAACCTTGTAGACGTCCTATAGGGGGTCACTGGCTTATGGGTGTGAATGGGACAATGAACAAAAAGAGTGATTTAATCTCACTGAGTGCTAAGCTTTCACATTCAGCTGTGTAATGTAAATTTGATGAGTGCTTGAATGTGTTTCTTGGGATTCAAACGGACCGAATGACGAGCTTTGGACCCGTGACTGATGAATCGTATAGTGTTTGTCAGTAATCTGATTATGTTTCTGCTCTGGGAGAGATATAAATACAAGTGTGTGGCATAGGGGCAAACTCTGAGTGCGTTTAGGTGAGAAACAGAAGCACAGGTGTCCAAATCCTCTAAAACACCTCTAGGGAATGAAGCTAAGCCTCTCGGTTTAAATGGAAAGAAGTGCAAGTTAAGGTAAACGGCCGCAGATGGAACTAATTAATGAGCTTTACAGAAGAACAGCAAGAGAGGAAGAGCAAAATGCAGCAGGAGGCTAGAAGCCAAGCGAAAGGAAGGCAAATAGGAACAATAGGATAAATCGAAGCTAGACAGCTCTAACAGCTGTGTCAGATTAGGTTACCGTGGTTACAAGTGTCCAGCCCACTGGCCCACAACAGGCAGAGCAAAACACTCTAGAGGTCATGATGTTAACACAGCCCATACGCAGGTGGCGTCTGTTTGAACATAGTCAGCACTATGACCTCAGGTAAACCTGTGGGAAATAAACCTTTCAGAAAGGATTTCAGGCTACATTTAAACAACGATGTTGTCAAAAATAAAAGTCTTCCCTTGTAATAACAGAAGATACACTCCAATGTTTTTATTTTGAATTATTCTTTTTAGTACCTTGAAACCCATTTTCAAAGAACACATTTTCATTCAATAAATTGCTGCTGTTGTGTAAACAAAAAGGCAAAATGCATTTAAGTTGATATAAATATTTTTTTTTTTTTTTTTGCTGAAAATGTTGTTGCCTAAAGATGTATGCAATCTGCATTCCAAAATAAAAGTACAATAACCCAAGGGGTTCAAAAAGAACATTTATAAATATTTACTATATGTACTATTTTAAAGGGCACCTATTTTTCAAAATTTAAAATAAGTCTTTTGTGTCCCCAGAATGTGTCTGTTTCAGCCCAAAACATCCATCAGATTATTATTATTATTATTATTATTATTATTATTATTATTATTATTATTTATTACCTTTTAGAATATTGGAATTTTTGTGTGTGTGTGTGTGTGTGTGTGTGTGTGTGTGTGTGTGTGTGTGTGTGTGTGTGTGTGTGTGTGTGTGTGTGTGTGTGTGTGTGTGTGTGTGTGTGTGTGTGTGTGTGTGTGTGTGTGTGTGTGTGTGTGTGTGTGTGTGTGTGTGTGTGTGTGTGTGTGTGTGTGTGTGTGTGTGTGTGTGTGTGTGTGTGTGTGTGTGTGTGTGTGTGTGTGTGTGTGTGTGTGTGTTTAATGCTGGTCCTTCCAGCCCACTGTTCTCACATACTTGTCAGAGTCTTTCTGTCTCCGTCAGATAACAGTGACAGACATGAAGCAGATCTCACATAACGTTAGTAAGAAATACTACAGTAATAACTTTCCCAATGATTTGTTGTGAAGTTCAACCCTTTCTGCAACGATGAGCCACATACAATGATGTTACGAAGTTCACAGACACAGCAAGTTTAACTTTGCACTGTTTTTGCATGGCAGTGTGACTGGATACACATTAATACCCACTTCTCTATGGACATCAGTTATGTTAATGTATAAAATAATCCTGATTTAACCTCTACGAACCGGGAGACTCATTGGGCCCTGTCATACACCCGGCACAATAAGGTGCAAAATGTGGTTGCCCCAACATGTTGCTATTTTCAGACCAGCACAACCTTAATTTTCTGGTTTTGCGCCATGTTGTTTAAATGGCTAATCCAATTGTGCCACTTATGGGTGTGCTGGTCTAGAAATGAGGTGTGTTAAGCCGCATTGTTGGCGTGTTTCTATTTTGAGGAACTTAAATAGACTGTGCAATAGACAAGCTGAAAGCAGGTCTAAAGTCCAGCGCGGAGTGCGTTAGTTATTCACGACAACTTGCTATTTTCTATATTGTTGTTATTATTATTATTTTTATTTTTATTATTATTATTATTATTATTATTAGTAGTAGTAGTAGTAGTAGTAGTAGTAGTATTTATTATATGCATATTTATATTTGTTTTATTAAAAACAAGCTTAGATTTGTCCACCTGTCAGCTTTCGGACCATATTGGGCATAGTATGTGTGTTTGGATATAACTTTTTTGACTACACTTATTGTTATTATAGCTCATTTGTTCATTTGCTTGAAACTAGAACTGAATTTACAAATAGTTTTGAAACAAATCTTTTTGCTCTACAAACTAAATTAAATATGTGGGCTAATGAATGTCTGTGCGTACAGCACGTTTCCTCATCTATAAAAGAGAAAGTAAAAATAAAGGCAGATTGAAGATAGATCTTTTTTTAATCCTCGCACTGCAGATGCTCTGTTTTCTCACTAGTAAAGCATTCAGTTTTCACACTTACAAAGTCATGTAAATAGAAAATGTGCCATGGTGCGACCCAACTGACTCTTAAAGGGAATGGGAGACGAGACGCTGATTGATTTTATTCTCAATACACACTCAAGATTAATTAAGAGAATAAGCACAGCCCTGTTAGACCATGCGCCGTGGTGCAGAGCGGATTTTTTCATTCTTAAAATAGCAAACGTAAAAACGCCCATAATGCTTTTGCACACTGTGCTTTAGACTTTGTGCCTAGATCATTAAAATAGAGCCCATAGTGTTTTTATCACTCCAATATGACTGTGGACACACTACACCTACACACAGTTCTGTCCAAACAGCTTACAAATAATGATTTTCATCATAGGTGCCCTTTAAAGTACCACTCCAGGTTTAGTACAATTTGTGTATGATAACTGACATGGACAATATTCTCTTTTTTATTTTTATTTTATTCTTTTTGAAGGAAAGGAATAATCATTAATGCAGTCATGCACACATTTTGACAGATAGTATGCCAGTAATTTGATGCTTTGCAAAAGTTGCAGACACCTTTACCAATATCAAAATGCTTTTTTTTTCATTATACGTAAACTTAAATAGGCCTAAGCTACTGTAATAAAGAAAATCTCAGATCAGTTCATCTAGACATTTTAATCCGATTTGCAAACTTGTTTGAAAAACCAAATTAGCCGGAGATCAGTTATCAAGATTAAAAGATCCAAAATCTGCCAAATCATCTTAGATCATTTAAGTAAAGTATGAAGAATTCACCCACAGATTGGAAATATTGGGAGAACTGGTGATTTTTGTTCTGGTGAATTTGCATGTTCTCCCTGCCTTCGCGTGGGTTTCCTCGGGGTGCTCCGGTTTCCCCCTTAGTCCAAAGACATGCGGTACAGGTGAATTGGGTAGGCTAAATTTTTCGTAGTGCATGCATGTGTGTGTGTGTGTGTGTGTGTGTGTGTGTGTGTGAATGTGTGAATGTGTGTATGGATGTTTCCCAGAGATGGGTTGCGGCTGGAAGGGCATCCGCTGCATAAATACTTGCTGGATAAGTTGGCGGTTCATTCCGCGGTGGTGATCCCGGATTAATAAAGGGACTAAGCCGACAAAATGAATGAATGACATTGAGCAAATAAACCTATTATGTCCTTTGACAATGGATTATATTGTTGGCTTTACAATAAGGAAAACGGCAGCTGTAGTTGCTGGAATTTTACAGTGAAAAATACAGTAGGAATGTAATAGATCTTGTATACGTCAATGTTTTGTAGTACTCACATTTACACAATGTATTACACAGACAAAAACAACCATAAGCATGGGGTGATAAAGTCATATAATGAACCAGTGCTCATCACAAACAACTTCATTCACACAACTACAAATACACCACCATGGTAACACAAATCAAATTAAAGTAATGCAATAAGCATTATTTATCAACATTAGATGTAACATAAAACTCTAATGTGTATAACTCCATGAGGAAAATATTTTTTTAACTCTTGAATTTTACTGTTTTTTATTATTATTTATTTTTAAAAATCACAGACCGTGTATTTTTTGTAGATTTATCTTTTAAAGTGTATTATTTTACAATAAAAAAATAAGACTGGGAAGGCACTGATGTTCTTTATATTTCACCAAGATTCATTCATTGTAACATGTCTGACCTCTCCAGTGCTCCACAAATATTCGTATATCATTTTGAAGGGTCCTCATGAGGTACTTGTACACACTTCTGAATAAAGCCACTGGTATTTGCTAGTATTGCCACTTGAAAGGCCTTAAAGTCTTCAAAAACCTGCTTAAACTACAGTATGTGATAATGAGGCATTATTGAGAGGGCAGTTTTTACAGTACCTTCTCACAGCCTCATTTTTTGTTTTTACTCTGCATTACAATAAATGTTAGTACACAGTCTAGTCTTCCCCAAACACATTTTTACTTAAAGCTCTCTAAACTTTATATGTTATACTTTTGACTATACACAGCCCTTACTTAAGTCCACGTCTAGTTGAGTTGAATCATTTGAGAGAGTGGCAGGGAATGTGTGTTTAAGCACAAATGAGGATTTGATGATCAGTTTATTTCAGTTTCTCAGGCTGGGATGATGATGATTATGATGCTACAGCAACACTTAGAAAAGCCCCACAAGCTAGAATGCCTCTGATTGGCTCCTGGTCTGTTGCTATGGAGCGAGAGCCTGCCTTGCTATTGGCTAATGCTGTGTGGATCCGAGCTGGTAAAGGTTGGATCTTTTCATTGTTGAAGTGGAAGGTCATTATTGTTGGACATCTGTCTGGATGAAGTGATCTATTGATGTGTAATGAGGGGAACATGGCTGTTTTTGTCTGTGTCAGACTGTAGTTTGGGTTGGCAGGGATTTTCTCCCACGTGCGGGTTGATTTTAAATAGCTTTGATTATCCCTAAGTTAGAGATAATTACTAAGGCATGTGTTTTGTATGACAGAGAAGAGGTGAAAACGGGGAGGGAGCGTAACCGAAGCAAGAGTGTTCTCACGTTCAACTCGGACTGGCTTCAGGGGAATTATGGGCTGGGGATCTGGTTTTCTGAATGACTAGTTGACTGGTGTGTCTTAAGGAAGCCCTGTATAATTAAGTTGTTTTTAGGGCTTTGCCCACCAGATCAGATGCATATCATGGAAGGCGTTTCTGCTTTAGAGCAGATGTATGGAACATTGCTGAATGGAAAATCACACAGTGCAGGTTTTAAGACTATAGCAGCATTGCTTTTTTTAAAGGGATGGTTCACCCCAAAATAAAAATCCCTCACCATTGACAGTATTCTAGGATAGAGCTGGGTGATATTGCAAAAAAATATCACAATATCATATTTCATATCATTTAGTATCAATAATTGATTAATTTTTAACAACACATTTAGGAATATTACTAGTTTTTTTTTATATTTATGGTAAAAAAAATATATTATATTTATTTTAATTTACCAACATTACTAAGACAAATAGTTTTAATAGTCAAAAAATCTCTTCATAATAAAATAAACATTAGTGCTAAAGAGACTCTTAAACTTGGTTAATAAAATGTTACAAAGTGTGTCCAATGGTAAAGCGTAAATACTGAGCAATCAGAGCAAAGTTTAAGGCGTGAATAATAATAACAGAGTAAACCTCAAACTCTGTCAACAACTCAAATTATGACAATGAAATCTGAGCTTTCAAGTAATCATTATTTAAATACATGTTGTAAAATCACAAATTGTGAAGTTGAATGACTACATTACCCCTATGCTAATACATTTTTCAGATGGGAAGCTAGTGGCTGGGATGCACAAGAAAAGAAACCAAAAAGCCACTCTGACTACATCCTTACATCTCCTCACTGCTGCTGTTTGGCACTCATTTACGCATGTGTTGGTATTCTGACCTAAAGTGACAAGCGTGTGCGCGTGGATTCCTTGACCATTTACAATAAGCTTTATGCTCGCTCTCCCCTGGTGTCTCTCGTAATTAGGCGTCTGTCTTCTCAGAGGATGACACACGGGGAAACCATTGCTGCCGCTCTGATGCAAGTTTATGGAGAAAAGTAAAAACCGCTGCAGTGTTTGGGTGCACCGTGTTTTTCTGAGTTAATTAGTCTGCTGTTATTACTGAAATGTGTACAGTCTATATGTGTGAAGCAGATTGGTTAGTTGCAAACAAGTCATAACTAGAATGCTGTAAGAAAAGGAAAATAATAATTCATTGCTTACCTGGTCTTTGTCTATGATTATGTCAGCTCACCTCTTCTGACATGTCTTTTTAAATTTGAGTGGTTCGTTCACGTGACACAGGCAGTCCCATGTAAGCTTAACCAATGGGCATAGTCTGAGTTGGAAGGGCCCATGATTGGTTTATTTTAAGTAAAATCGGACGGAAAAACAGAGAAGAATGAAGTGCCTGCGTCATATCTTTAATATAAATCAAGGTTTTTAAACTAGTTATTTTTATAAATTATTTTAATGATCATAAAATATTTTTATAACTGTTTAAGATTTTTTTTCAATCAAACTTTGAGGCGCCACGTTGTGTACTCCCCCAGCCAAAGCACCCAAAGCAAACCTCCGCGAACACAAGCGAACTAGCAGATGAGTTGAATATAAGGCCCAATTCTACCCCTTAGCCCTTCCCCTTACCCTTATCCTTCGTTTTGCACGTTCCTGAGAAGGGGTAGGGGTGTCCCAACTGTCTTCAGCTCGAAGGCGTAGGGCTAAGGGGAAGGAATTGCCCTTCGAACAAAGATTTTTCAGGACCACACTCTGTAAACACTCGAAAATTTTCCAGAATAAACCAGCCACAA
Organism: Danio rerio; assembly: GCF_052040795.2. Classification (NCBI taxonomy): domain Eukaryota; kingdom Metazoa; phylum Chordata; class Actinopteri; order Cypriniformes; family Danionidae; genus Danio; species Danio rerio. The sequence goes on from NC_141026.1 coordinate 14,767,203, forward strand.
CAGCAGGATTGCAGCACCCAGAAGATCCTCAAATGAGTATTTTTTTTTATGTCATTATTACAAGTTTTTACAACAAACAAGCATATGTATTAAAATATTCTTAACCGTGTTCATGTTTTACCATTTTGTTTAAAAAAAAAAAAAAAAAACGCTAAAATAAAAACTGCTAAATTTTGCGATCTATAATCCAACATTCTGATACTCAGTGACTCTCGAATACCCTGTCAGAAAAGTCTAGTGGCTGGGAATGAGTTTTTTACAGTCTCTGCTTTAATGTTAATACTGTTTTTGGGGTGTTTAAATAGATGAATATGGCCACTGTGTGCCGTACAGTTACAATCTTATTGCCACATTAGATCGTTATGATGACATCATTTCTGCCTTCAGTGATTTCTTAAAAATAAACATAAAAAAATAATCTGATCTAATCTTATATGAAGCAAGAGATTGTGATGACATGATGACGTGTGTAGGTGCTGTAGTGCTGTCCCAATTCTTAGGGGAAAATTTAAAGCCCTTCCCCTTAACCCTCGGTTTTAAGGGCTATGGGGTAGGGGTACAAAAATAGAATTGGGATTGGGCCTAAATCAGCCTTTAAGATATGAAAGTAGTGTGTGGTATAAATGCAAAGTATTTAAGGTCATTAATGGCTTTTGTTATTATGAATCATGGTTGAAATAAACCAGTTAATTGAGATGAACTCTTCAGAAGAACCACTTTGCAGTTCCTGTTGCGACAGATCAGTAGTGTCAACATACATATGCATAAATTAGAGTTTTACTTTGAATAAGGAATAAAGAGCTCAAGATATCTTGAGTTTTGTTGTAAACAATGCCAGAACAATCACACAACTGTCAGAGAAGAAGAGGCTATTCATTAGGTCTTCATTCAGAGAAAGACGACCTGAATGCAGAACAGTTATTAGGCACAAAATGAAGCACAACTATGTGATGGAGGAGAAGGGCATGACTGAACAAGCGATAGAGGGGGAGGAAGTGTGTGGGGGAGAGAAAAGAAGAAAGAGAGAGAAGACTGGAGTAAAGTGGAGAATAAAGGGTATGACAAGCTTCTGCGTGTGATTTATGGCCTTGTATTTCAATAGTGTCTTGTGGACGCATTTGTTTTAGAAACGTAACTTTGCTCAACCTAAAATCCTTTCCAAGGAGTTTAGGGCACAATAGTCAAGTTCTTAGGAAAATGTGAAGCTGAAGGAGTGTAACACAGACACACACATACACACGGAGAGAGCGAGATTAAGAGGAAAACAAGAACATGAAGTCTCCCACTTGTCCTCTGTCTTGGGTAGAGTCAGTATAATTCTTCTAAACCTGTAAAACTGGAATACAGCACTAGCTTTAAGCCTACAGCTGAGCTTTTTTTAGGTTGTGTCACTCTGTGTGCATGTATAACAAACCTCAACTGCATGATTCTGTCAACTAAAAATAAAACTATTATTGATAAAGTTATATATAGTATAAGTTTAATAAAATAATATAATGATAAACTCAAACATATAGGGCCCTATCATACACCCGGTGCAATGTGGCACAAGGCGCGACGCAATACTCTTTTGCTACTTTCAGCTAGGCGCAAGGGTCATTTTGAGGTGTTGCGTCACGCTGTTTAAATAGCAAATGCATTTGCGCTCAAATGTGCGCCCATAGACGTTCTGGTCTTAAAAAGCAGGCGTGTTTTGGCGCATTGCTATTTTCAGAAACTGTAAATAGTCTGATCTTTAGACCAGAACAAAGTCGGTCTATTGTCTGGCTTACACACTACAAACAAGATGCAGAGCAATACGCAAATATCTTTACAAATGAAAAATATATAATATCTTAAAGATATATATATATATATATATATATATATATATATATATATATATATATATATATATATATATATATATATATATATATATATATATATTACAAAACATATTAATTTCTAGCCTAAATGAAGATTTAAAAACCACTGCCTTCATCTCGGGAGGCTTTTTCAGTTCATTCAGTTTGCTTTTGTATAATGTTCGTATTATTTATTATATCCATATTTATATTTGTTTTATTAAAAACAAGCTTAGATTTGTCCACCTGTCAAATTTTAGATCATATGGGGCATGGCAGGTGTATTTGGAAATAACTCAGTATTTTGACCACACTTGGTTATTATTGTTCATTTATTCGTTTGCTAGAAATTAGAACTGAATTTAGAAATAGTTTTGAAACAAATCTTTTCCCATCAAATATTCCCATCCTTAAATTAGCAAAAATGCATTCTGACACGCCCTGAAAGTGTTTGCGCCCTGCGTTTTGCTCTCTGCGCATGGACCGTCAAAATAGAGCCCATGATGTTTGATCTTGAACTTTATTCACATACGTGTATGTGAGTACATCCGATTTCTCCACACATCCGAGCTTCCACACAATTCCTTCATGTTGTCCCAACACAAATTTTCAATAGATTCTGGCTGCAGATTTGCACTTGCACCCTCAGGCTTGCACACTCTGACTTGCACGCTCTGACTTGCACGCTCAGGCAACCGGGCTTCCTCTGCAAGTGACGTCATTTACAATCGCCACTTGTGGCCGCTTGCATGAAAGTCCTTCAGTAATTTAACTTAAGGGTGTCCCTTAGGTGGAAAATCTAAGGTACCAGATTTCATTAAGATCAATGCAACGAGCGTCTAATCTGTCACCCTCACTCAAGTGCCTTTTTCCTAAGTGTTTCACTACTGTAGTTTCTGGCAACATACGGCGCCGGGCGCCGCTGTTGCTATAGTTACTTAAACCGATCGTAACGAACCACGAATGCTTGCCTTACTACAGCTCTGCAGTAACGTACACATCACCTGTGCCGCTTTTTTTCTTTTAAGCGAGTCGAGACGTTCCCTTATCCAGTCGATCTCAACATTATATTTGGAGGACCTATAAAACTGGGCTGGGATCATGTTGAGACTTTTAAAGCTGCACTGAAACGGATTTCATATGGATACACTCCTGCGCAGACGTGCTAACTTATAATAACATGTATATTAGTTTCTTTATTAAATGGTTTCATTAAATTATTTATCTGCAGATCTGTTGGTCTTTTATCTAAAACATTTTTTGGGGGTGAGAATGCTTGCATTTTGAGTGTCATTTGTTTAAAGGAGCTGATTAGGTGCCTTAAATGTTTTAAGATGAAATGGTTACTAAGGACTAAAGGGAAATACTTAATGGCAGCCTTAAAAATTCTTATGTTGATCTTTTTTCTTTTTATTCTCCTTGAAAAACAACTTTTACTAAGGGTACCCTGAACCTTAAACTGAGGGATTTTTTTGGTTAAAGACTTTCAGGCAACTGAGCCTTGCACTCTCCTGCCACGTCACTTGCATCGGCATCTGCATTCTTAATTGCAATCATCCTGGGACCTGCTGAATAAAGAATTGTTACCCAAGTCGTTCAAGAATCATTGCTGTAAGTCCATAAGGTGTATCTGTTAGTTGTAATACTACAACTCCTTGAAATGTTTAAAATAGCTAAAATTCAAATTTGCCTTGTTTTTTTATTATTATTATTTGTATTCATAACTGTGGAAGAATACTTTTTGTGTCTAATTAGACCTGATAGTTCATATAAATAAACAATAAGCTTTGCTTGTATTAATGTTAATAGTAGCTTGCCTTGGTAAATTCACATAAAAGCATTATAATCATATGATGAATATACAAACCGCTTTTTGGGGGGTGGGTGGGGTCTGTCATGGTGCACAACTTAAGTACTTAAAATTATTTGACAACATCGTCACTGTCAACGCAAACGAACTGGAAACTACTTTCGGTTTATTTATGTTGATTTCAAGTGACGTGACGGGTGCTGGTGTCGTTTGTAAATGACGTCACTTAAGAAGCGTAACATTGGAAGCGTGGTAGCCTGAGCGTGCAAGCCTGAGAGTGCAAGGCTGAAGGTGCAAGTGCAATTTTACTAATTTAAGTGGATCGAACCTAATTAAGTTGCCCCCTATATATATATATATATATATATATATATATATAAGACATAATTAGACAGAATTAGACATAATTAGTTATTACTATTTGCATGGACTATTTAGAAAAAAATTTTGTAATGAAGTAGAGAGGCTGTTTACTGAATCAGGTTATGAAAAATGAAAGATTTGTTTATTAAACGCACACTAAAGCACATTTAGTCCTTGGCTTACTATACGAGGAGTACATGAACACATAAACTTAGACCCTGTTTATTCTAGTACGTTAACGGTTACGCCTTCCATTCACACTACCCTAGAGTTTATAAGCCCTGAAAACTGAGTTTTAAAACACTGAAGAGGCCATTTTCATTTTAAAACACCTGCTGCTCCATGTCCATGGTTCATTTTCATATTTTTCTTATGACACATGTACAAGTTATAGCTCAAATGAAAGCTCTTGCCGGTGCTTATGTGGTTCTAGCATTCTTTTTACTGAATTATATTCACATATCAGACAGTTGCCGAATGAATCGCGGTGTTTCCATGGCGCAGAAATGAAAACAATACATTCATGATCACTAAGCAACCCCAGATAGCACAGACAGCTGTCATCTCTTACCTTATGCTGTGTGCTTCAAGGTCATTCTCCTCTATTTTTGAGGTGATGTGCATAAGTAATCCTTTTAGATGTCTGATGTGGTCCAGACACCGTGAATTACGTTTGATCAAACACAAGAATAGTGAAATATGAAAACAATGATCGGTCCCTGTGGCTTGTATAGCACCTCTTATGAGTTGGAATACAATAACTTTTGCATAGATTATGGTAGAGACATTTTTCTTTTTTCCTATGATTACAGACATGTGCAGGAACCACCAAAATGTATTACAGCACGCTAGACCACACGGTACCTAAAAGTTTTCACACTTTCAAATTTGAGTTTATAAAAAAAAAAATACAAAAAGCGCCTCTTTTTAGGTGTTTATCATAACACAGACAACATATACAGTTATTTTAAACACTTTCAATAGTGATTTATGAAAATTCAAAGGGTTTTCTTTAAAATGATAAAAAACTTTTGCATTTACACCTCTGCATGTGGATTTGGGAAGCTTTTAAATTTGGGTAGGCAAAATCCAAGCGGAAATCCCAAAATAGCAGCAGAGTTTAACTGGTTAAATACATTTTAATACAAATTAAAGTTAAAATGGAATGATGAAATACCTAAAGATGAAATGTTATTTAAAAAATGAGATCAAATAAATTGCTTGATTTTTATGTAAAAAAAATCAAGTGTAGTGTAAAATATCATTCACCTCTAATTCGTTGAATGTGACTGTAAGGCATTACGATATTAAAGTACTTAATTAGGGTATTTTTGTACTGTTAAAAAAAGCATTTTACAAATGGACTTGACTTGAGATTTTAAATCTATTTGGACTGGTGTTGATTTTATACTTTGTTGTTGTTGTTGTTTAATGGCTTTATGTATAATGCATTTGTTCTCTCTCTCACTTCTCCTCTTTTATAGGTAGATTGATGTGGATGCGAGGTGTTCCCTGACTTCCCAGCCCCTTCCCCTTCCCTCAGTTATCCCTTCCCTTCAGCGTGTTCTGTCGGTCCAGCACACTGCGGTCAGCATGACCTCCACCTTGCAGACCCTGGCCTTTAAACTGGCCCCTCCCTCAAGAGAAGCTGGGTCAGGACAGCTGGAGCCCTGTAGTGATGTACAGGGGCGACGCTATGAGGTTGTCCCATCAGTGGTCTGCTCTATGTGCTGTCTCTTCGGAATCATTTATTGCTTCTTTGGTGAGTTGGCTCTTCATGTTTACTAGAGCGACTATTCGTAAATGTTAATAAACTACAGTAGTAAAGGAGCAAAAATTTGTTTCAAAATTGTCCTAAGACAAGTGTAAATGTTGTAGGACAACTATGAAGAAAAGTATTAATCCACTTCAAATACCGACTACCATACACTCATCAGCCACTGTATAAGGTACACCTTACTAGTACTGCGTTAAACCCCCTTTTACCTTCAGAACTGTCTTAATCCTTCATGGCAGAGATTCAACAAGGTACTGGAAATATTCCTCAGAGATTTTGCTCCATATTGATGTGACATCATCACACAGTTGCTGCAGATTTGATAGCTGCACATCCATGATGCCAATCTCCATCTCTTTCATGTTGTTTACGCCAAACTCTGTCCCTACCATCCAAATGTCGCAACAAAAATTGAGACTCATTAGACCAGGCAATGTTTTTCCAATGGTCTATTTTCCAATTTTGGTGAGCCTATGCGAATATTAGCCTCGGTTTCTTTTGCTAACGGGAGTGGCACCCGGTGTGGTCTTTTGCTGCTGTAGCCTATCTGCCTCAAAGTTGGACGTGTTGTGCGTTTAGAGATGCTCTTCTGCATACTGTATCTCGGTTGTAACGAGTGGTTATTTGAGTTACTGTTGCTATTTTATCAGCTCGGACCAGTCTGGCCATTCTCCTCTGACCTCTGGCATCAACAAGGCATTTGCACCCATACAACTGCCACTCATTGGATATTTTCTCTTTGTCGGACCATTCTCTGTAAACCCTAAAGATGGTTGTGCGTGAAAATCCGGGTATATCAGCAGTTTCTGAATTACTCAGACCAGCCTGTCTGGCACCAGGTTGAAACATCCATGCCACACTTAAATCACTTAAATCACCTTTTTTTTCCCCCATTCTGATGTTTAGTTTGAACATGTCTACATGCCTAAATGCATTGACTTGCTGCCATGTGATGGCTAATTTGAAATTTGCGTTAACAAGCTGTTGGACAGGTGTACTTAATGAAGTGGCTGGTGAGTGCATAAAATATGCATGTCTCGAAACTATTACATTTTTAATATTAAACCTCAAAAAAAATGACTAATAATTTATTTAAATTGGTTTTAATGAGGCGATTACTTATTAATCAATAATTATTTTTGACAATATTTCTGTTTATTTATTCACCTCAAGCTTTTGCATAATGACCTTTTTGTTTGTTTGATTAATTTTTTTAGAAAATCTTTTAAAATGTGTCCCACACATGACATGCAAGAAATCAATGATAAATGATGACCATGATTTATTCATTCATTTAATCCCCTTATTTTAAGTAAAAATGTCTGCACTTTCTTAATTCATTCCCTCAGTTTACTAAATCGTGTATTGATCTTACTAATTAGTTCCCTTATTTTAAGAAATGAAGAAATTTGTGCTGTCTTTCAAGGTAAAATGTGTGCAAAAAAATAATACACTTAGTTGTACTTCCTGTCTGCATACTATACTTCACGTTACAGTATAACATTATGATTTCTGTTTTGTAAAATAATGATAATAGCTATAACTAGTTACAACTAATCAGCATATCAAGACAGGATCATAAAGAAAGCATCCTGTTCGCAAAAAAGCCCAATACAATACATGGTCTGAAGCACCAGCACTTGTTAGAAGGTAATGATTATTACAAAGAACAGGATTTATCTCAAACAGGAGAACGATTTAGTAAATCATGCACTTAGTTTAGTAATCAGAGGAAGAAATTAAGAAACTACACATCATTTACTTAAAATGAGAGTATTGTTTAATAAATCAAACACATGCTCTAGTAATATAACTAATAAAGAAATTGTGCCCATGTTTTTTTCTTGTGTGTTATGTGTGGGGCTTCCTAAAAATGTAATAAGTACATAAAAAAAAACATTTCGCTGTCTCCTCTCCACCAATCAGCTGGTGTGTGGTGTGCGGTCTGGCGCAAAATGGCTGCCGTCGCGTCATCCAGGTGGATGCTGCACACTGGTGGTGGATGAGGAGATTCCCCCCATTGTGTGTAAAGCGCTTTGAGTGCCCAGAAAAGCGCTATATAAATGTAAGGAATTATTATTATTATTATTATTATTATTTATACAGAGCATAGAGCAAATGGAAAAATAAATAAAGTGGACAACCTCGATTAATATACATATACGCTCCAGCCAGCATTGTGTTTCTGTTCATATTAAATTCATATTCATATCATGTTTCTATTTAATAAAATAAAATAAAAAATAAAATAAAATCCACGTAATGCAGAATCGGTCAGAATACAACAAACCTATTTCCAGTGCATTCTTCACAGCACCACAGTTTGCATTTTATCATAACTGTTTCACTCAATTTGCATATAGCAAAATGACATTTCGCAAAGTTAAGAAATTTCAATTTAAAAAATTTCATCATATACCACCCCTTTTCCAGTTGTACACACTTGTTGCTCTGCAAAGCTCAGTTTCACGCGAAATTTACTAAAAGCATGTACTGTAATGTAACTTGCAGCATGGGATGCCCATCCTTCGTTGATGTACATTCGAATCATTCATGTTTTTTAAAGCGCAAAAGAGATTGCATGCTGTTGTGTCAGATACGAGCAGAGCACACACATCTGAAGTCATCTTAATGTGAGCGTTTTATGGTCAAATACATACAAATCTGTGTCAAAACGGGGTGTTTAGCGATTATTCATATTAACTCTCATTTATGTAATAAACAAAAGAGTTGACATGTGAAAGTGAAACCATTAATCAGAACGGTACTGCTCTTAAAGTGACAGCGCGCAATATTCCTGCTGCTGACTGTTTTTATCATTAATCCAACAACAATAGGACAAAATCACTCACTGCTCTTGACTAAAAGACTTTTGTAGCTCTAGTTAAAGTTTTTTTTTTTTTGCTGTGAAGATGCTTGAAGCACAGTTTCATTCATATTTTTATTTTATTGCATTTATTTCCCTTTCCTTATTTACAGAGAGGAAAATAACTGTGTATACATGTATATACAGTTAAAGTCAGAATTATTAGCGGCCATGATATTTTCCCCCAGTTTCTGTTTAACGGAAAGATTGTTTTTCAACACATTTCTAAACATACTATTTTTAATAACTTGTTTTTAATAACTGATTTATTTTATCGTTGCAATGATGATAGTACATAATATTTTACTACTTATTTTTCACAATACAAACTTTCAGCTTAAAGTGCAATTCAGAGGCTTAATTAGGGTGATTAGGCAAGTCATTGTATAGCAGTAGATTCTTCTGCTGACAATCAAAAAAAGGGGGGGGGGGGTAGCTAATAATATTGATTTTAAAATAGATTCTAAAACATTTAAACCTGCTTTTATTCTAGCCTAAATTAAAACAAAAAAAGACTTTCTCCAAAAGAAAAAAATAATTAATAATAATAATAATAATTCGTTACATTTATATAGCGCTTTTCTGGGCACTCAAAGCGCTTTACACAATGGGGGGGAATCTCCTCATCCACCACCAGTGTGCAGCATCCACCTGGATGACGCGACGGCAGCCATTTTGCGCCAGACCGCACACAACACACCAGCTGATTGGTGGAGAGGAGACAGAGTGATGATATGCCAATCATGATATGGGGAGGGTTAGGAGGCCATGATGGACAGAGGCCAGTGGGCAGATTTGGCCAGGATGCCGGGGTTAAACCCCTACTCTTTTTCGAAGGACATCCTGGTATTTTTAACGACCACAGAGAGTCAGGACCTCGGTTTAACGTCTCATCCGAAAGACGGCGCTCACTGAGCAGTATAGAGTCCCCGTCAATATACTGGGGCATTAGGACCCACACAGACCGCAGGTTGTAATATAGGAAATACTGTGAAAAATTCCTTGCTCTGTTAAACATCATTCAGGAATTATTTATTTAAAAACATCCACAGGAGGGCTATTTATTTTGTCTTCAACTGTATATCATTTTGAATAACCGTGATTGCAATTATGACCAAAATAATCGTGAATATTATTTAGCTGCCCTAATAACTATAATAGTATTTTTATTAGGAGAGTACCTATTGCAGGCTGAAAATTTGAATTATATACAATGTCATTATTGGGAGATGGGTTTTAAAACTTGGCACAAAATCTCAATGCTCACAGTCTCTCGTTATTACAGTTACTTCTCAGGGTTATGTCGACGGTGGCTTTAAATTTTTCATTCTGTTTCTGTGTCAAACCCATGTACTTATTCCGAGACGACTTTTTTCCACCCACATTTCATTATTGATATGGTTCTAAATAAGGTCATAGCTTGTGTAACTGGAGTGCAGCCTTGAGATGGGCACAGATTTAAAGGGGACACTCCTCTTTTGTTCATTTTTTTCTCCTAAAGTCTACTTATGTTGAAAGTTCATTTAATGAATGTTTTTGATGTTGTGCCTTTAAAACCTCCTTTATTATTAATGAATTGAAATGCAAACATAGCATTAAATGAACATTTATTTTTAAAGAATTATAAAAAATGGTACATAGGCGATCATACATTTAATATGTCAGTAGTAACATCACAGCAATTATGTATTTTATTGTTATTATTAATATTTAATGCATTATATATTAGTATCAAATTGTAAGCAGCTAATATTTAATTTCTATCCCCACATTTATAAGTCCCTGTTAAATATTACATTTATTTTCTTGTACTTTTAAATTTGTTTGCTTGTTCATCTCACTTAAAGTTGATCTTTTTGACGATTTAGCTCAGTGTGTCATGTTTTTTTTTTTTTTTTTTTTCGTTTTTTAATTTTTTTTTATTAATTGTTAACAAAACATGCAGGCTAAAAAAAAACTATTTAATGAAACGTATCAATTCAAATACCCCCAGCTACAATCCAGATCTTTAATGTACTAATTTGAACCCAGTTTACTCACGCTGTGCATAACTCCCAACATTATAATGTCTTGAAGTTGTACCAACCACTTGTACATGTCCAAATTATGTGGATGCAGCCAATGTTGGGCTAGTAATTTTTTGCCAGAAGTTAAGCCAGCCAGCCAAACAGCTTTTAGTAGCTTGGTAAGGTTCAACGTAGAATCATCACTCAATAATAGAATGGAAGGCCAATTTTTTTTGACTCCCTCATGTTTTGTGTCACCCTGTAATGAAAGCTTTACCATAGTCTAGAGTGAAAGTATTGTAAATGAAAGGGAATCCTAACTAATTTAACTTCAATGTCACATTTCCGTATTGTTTTGAGTTCATTTTTTTCTTCACCGATAATGAAAAGTGTTAAACTGCTAATAAACTGAGAAGAATCGTGATCTCGCACTACTGTGCTATTCTTGAGCTGTGAAATCAGACACTTTACAAATTTCCACCAGTTTTAACCCATCGGATGCATTCCTGTTCTCCCTCCTTCCCTCATAACACTTTATTTTATTCAAATAAGAGTCACATGACATTTTTAAATAAGAATCATAATTATTAAGTATCATAATGTCTATCAGTTCTCCAGATTTTCTCATACCATTAAATGTGGTCGTGAATTTTATTGGCACATCTGATACAAAGAAATGTGACAATTTAAGAAAGCCTATTGTTAGATTAACTGTTTTTTATACTTCTTTTTATCAATGAATACAACATTACATAAATTACAATAATGTAAATTTGTGTGTGTGTGTGTCCATCAATTTCTTTTAGCTGATTACCTTAATGGTTGTAAATGCATGTAGAGAACAAAAAACAACCTTAAGACATATAACTGAGGAAAGAAAAAAATAATTATTAAAAAAAAATATATATAGTAATAATAATAATAAAAGAAAAAAAATGGGACCATAAAGTGGAGAAGGAAAAGAGTGACCTTGATCATAATAATAGCTGCATTTCCATCCACCTATTTATATGTGCATTTTAGATATATTCATAAAAAACGGTTGATTAAAAACGCCAAGATGTGCATGAATTTTGAAAAAAAAAAAAAAAAAACATATGCGCATAACTGAGTAGGATAAACTTTTTTTTATTCGATAAGATGCGCATAAACTACGATGGACACTTTGTCCGAACATATTCTAGCATGCGCATTAAAAAAATGTCATGTGAAGATAAAAATGTGTGAATGGACAAACAAGCAGGCTGAACACATTGTAAAACATCTAAAATGTTGTTTTGGTCATTCTAAAACTTTTAATCATTTCAGTATTAGTGTTATTATATTATTAATGACCTCCAGAACTGTTAAGAGTGTCTGTGCTCCGCATCTCACGCCTTCAAACGCCACCACGCATTCATCATCTTTTGAGGCACAGGTCATTTATTAAATAGAGAAAAAAATCACGCAGCTTTTGGCACCAGTCAATCGGGCAGTGACTATTTTGTTCGATTTGACTCGTTGGATGGAAACGCTGCTTTATTCGTACGTCTTTTATGCGATATTCCAGTTTTGCCCATAAAGTCATTTAGCATTTTTGGATGGAAGCATAGCTATTATGGCTCATTATTGAGGTATTAATGGCAAAATTGTATTAAAGGAAAGTTGTTATCTGAAGTTGCAATGCATAGGTTTTCCATTTCATACAGTTCCCACACTTTTTGACTTCAAGCATTATATGATGGAGCATTATATGTTCAGATTATTGAGTGTTTTACTATGGATTTTGAGTTTGAGTTGGCATTATCTTAGACAGTTTACACCCTCAATGCATTAAGACAGGCTAAAATGTAAAAGAAAGGACAAAAAAAAGACTATTTAGGCGAACAGAACATTGAACCGTTGAGTTTCCCATACAACATCAACATTGAACAACATTATATATACTTTTACAACTTTGTTACATTCGAAACACTGCAGAAATGTTCTAGCCTAAAGCCCCATGTCATATACAGTACATTTACATTTCTTAATAAATAGTTTAGGCAACTATAACTTAAAACCATTAACGTAGCCTGTATGTTTTTGTTTTCACAAGCTTTGGAGACGCAACGTAGATTTGGCTTTCCATAGTTCACCTATAGCTTTCATCAATTAGCCATGGCTGCGTTCAAAATGGCATAAATGATTTCAAAGTGCACTGATAAGGGAGTGCAGTTGTCAAAATGAAGATTGCTTAATTGCAACAGTTGTAAATAATACTTTAAAAAGAAAATTACATGCAAGCGAGATGGGTTTAATGTTTTCTCTATTTAAATTATTTAGTTTAAATGTTGGAATGTTCTAAATGAATTGGGCTTAGAGGAGATAACTGGGAATAGAACACAGACAGAAGCTATGATTGTAACTACAGCTCGAGAGGTGGAGTTGCAAACGGACAAGTTTGCGAATGTTCATTGAAATGATGGATTTGGGAAAATGAATTTAATTCAATTTACCTTTATTTGTATAGCGCTTTTACAATGTAATTTGTGTCAAAGCAGCTTCATAATTGAATGAATTCATTAATTGAATAAATTCATAAATTGACAGTGTTTAAGTTCAGTTTAGCTCCGTTCCGTTTTTTTTAATAATCACTACTGAAAATCCAAACACTGTAGAGCAAATCCATCGATACGCAGCTCTACAGTTCCCAAACCATACAAGCCAGTGGTGAAAGCGGCGAGATAAAAAGTTCACCAATTGGCAAAAGTTAAGAATTAAAAAAACCTCAAGAGAAACCAGGCTCAGTCGGGCACAACCATTTCTCATATGACCAAACGTCTTATGCAGAGCTGCAGTCTAGGCGCCGGAGGCTGGAGAATGCTGTACCTCATCGAAGACTCGTCTTGTCACAGCAGCTGCTCAGGATATGCCCTGGGCCAGGATATGGAAACCTTTGGATCATCTCGTCGCTGGTCTTGAATCGAATCAGTGGCGCTGCATAGTCTGAGGGCCTCGGGATGAGTATCCCCAGGTGGAAATAGAGAATAAAAAGAATTATTAGCGTAGCTGCTGTTCATAGTGTATATAAGCAAGATGCAATAACCTGCGAGGAGCACAATTATGTATCATACCACTAAGTGATGCTCAGTCTCCTGACTAAGTGTATGCTTTACTAAAAAGGTCTTTAATCTATTTTTGAACTGCGAGAGTGGGTCTGAGCCTCGGACATTATCAGGAAGGCTATTCCAGAGTTTAGGAGCCATAAATGAGGAGGCTAGACCTCCTTTACTTGACTTTGCTATTCTAGGTACTACCAGACGCCCTGAGTTTTGAAATCTTAGAGCGGGTTGGATTGTAGCGAGACAGAAGGTTGGTTAGATAAACAAGACCTAAATTATTTAAAGCTTTATAGGTAAGAAGTAATATTTTAAAATCTTTTTATAAAAATATTTTTTAGAAACACCAAATCAAAAAGCTATGTTTGTAATGACGGAAATTGCTAAATTAAGTTGCCTTGCCTAAATTTTATAATTTTTTAAAATTTTTATTGCCGTTTCTTAGTTATCATTTTTAATTGCGTTGAATGAGTTAAATTACACTTTTTAAACTAAATTTGGATAATTTAATAGTGCATATGGTTATTAGGGGGTAGAATGAGAGACCACCTAAAAATGTCTGTGCATTTTTATTATTATTTTTTTAAATAATCTGGGTTAAAATTCTTAATTCAGCTCTAACCTTGAGTTCCTCCTCTCAATTGCAGGTTACCGCTGTTTCAAAGCTGTACTCTTCCTGACGGGACTGATGTTTGGCTCCGTCATCATTTTCCTTCTCTGCTACAAGGAGCGAGTGTTAGACACGCAGCTGAGCGTGGAGGCTAGTGTGGGGATCGGCCTGGGCATCGGCACCCTCTGCGGCCTGGTTACCATGCTGGTGAGGAGCGTTGGCCTCTTCATGGTAGGGCTGCTCCTGGGCCTGCTGGTGGGCATCGGGACTCTGATCGGCATGGAGGAGCTCTCGTCCAACCCCCCGCGATCAGTATGGGTGCCCCTGGGTGTGCTGCTGGGCCTGGGCATGCTGTTCGCCGTCCTCACCCTACAGTGGCAGAGATGCTTCACCACGCTCTCCACAGCCGTGTTTGGAGCTGCGGTCATCGTTGTAGCCACTGATTATTTCGTGGAGCTCTTCGCTTTGGTGAGGTATATTTACGAGCGGGTGAAGACTGGCCCCCGGGAGCCGGTGTGCTGGACGACGTGGGTGGTCCTGGGAGCCTGGCCTGCTCTCGCCCTGCTGGGAGTGTTGGTGCAATGGAGGGTGACGGCGGAAGGTTACTCCCACACCAAGGGTGAGTCAGGGACAGACATTTGGAGTATGTGACACACACTGTTCCTGTAGATTTACTGTACTGTAGAGAGGATTGGGTGAATGTGTTTGTGTGGAGAGCGGCAGATGGTTCCTGTCTGTCGGTGTGCTCTCAGGCCCATGTGAGTAATGAGCACTGAAACAATCACGCAGAGCTGAGCATCAGGTCACAGAGAGAGTCTGTTTCTGGTTTAGGAAAGTGTGCGTCTACTAAAGGGTTTGTATTAATGTCAAACTTCTTTAAGGGGTAGTTCACACAAATGTGAAATGTTTTTATTAATTCTGAGGTTATAAAAGATGTAGGATTTTTTTTTTTCGGTAAAATGTTGAACATTTTAGGTGATACCGTAAATACAAGTGAACAGCAGTGCCAGCATGTTAAGGATGAATATACACAAATGCAAAGCTAAATATATACCTGTTATTTCTAATTATACATTGAAGTCTTGTAAACTGAAATGATTGGTTTAAGAAATTGAAAATAATTTTTACAACATTACGTTTAGTCATTTGGCAGACGCTTGTTTCCAAACGGACTCACAATTGAGGAGACATTCAACAAGAAAAGGCCATACACTATGGTTGGGCTATGTTGACCAATTCGGCATTGTAGGATGTCCAGTGTAAAACATCGCGATGGATGATGTCATCGTAGGCAGGGGTGAATTAATTATTTATGAATAATTAATTTATAACAAACTAATTTTTTGCAACCCACCGTTTCAACTACCTGACCACATGGTCTTTGTTTTACCATAACCAAATCATAAATAAATAAAGACAAGTTACACAAAAATTACCACCTGTCAATCACTTTTTCCACTGGACTCGCATGACATGAATAGGCAGAGGGATCCGTGTCATTATAATGGGATTGACACTTGGTTGGTAAAAAAGGTAACAGGAACCAACCAACAGCATCTGAGGTTTTTGCAAAAATTAGCGTACAACCGTGAAAGTGAATGAATAAAGCAGTGTACTGACGCTGTGACACGTTACCTGATAGATTCAAAAGCCCAAGAGTCGTTAGAAAGAGACAAGGTTAATCAAATATCACGTTTAACAACTATAGGGAGATGCAATCCAGCGGTACATCATTTAATAAACTGTCCGACGTGCACTGCTCTCTAGGGTTTTGTGCTCAAAGCACCCGCTGACTGCCTGGAGCACAGACGTGTGCATATGCGAGAGTGCATGACATAGTGTTTGTTGTTTGTGTGTGTCTGTGTGTGGTCACAGTCAAGTGATGTGCTTTTTCAGCGGTATAGTGTGGACGGATGGCTTTTCTGAAATGCTAGATGAAACGCTGTTGTGGACGTGGATTGTTTTCACTCTGAAATGCCATTAGTGTAAACGGGGCCTAATTGTATATTTTTCGCGAGCGGTTGCTGCTGCGATTAGAGGTGGAGCAGAGGATTGCAATGCCGACCCAGCATCGTGATGTCTATCAGCCATTGGTGATGGATGATGGCATCGTCTCTCGACCCAACACTGCCGTATTCACAGAAAGTGCAAGTTTTACAAAGGAACTGTTAGTGCTCAGAGAATTAGGTGCTAGAGTAGGGGGAGTGTTTTTTTTCTTTTTATAGAAAAAGAAGAGTGTTTCTAAAGGTGGTTTGTCCAATAGTATCTGGATGCAGCCTTTGGGATGCAAGCTGAGATTGCATCACTCAGCGATGCAATGTCAGACACAATTCACTCAAATGGAGTGAGTGACGTCACTGTGAGGGGTAAGGTTAGGGGTGGGGTTAGGTGAGCCCATTAAAAAGCATTGGATGCAGCTCAGTTTGCACTGCACCAGGTCTGCATCCAGACCCCTCTCAGTTTGTCAAGCCCACTCACATGTTTGAAGCACACTTTATAAATGAATTTTAATTTTACTTTATTTTAAAGGTGCAATAGAATGAAAAAAACTGGATATACCTAGACATGACATGCTGTGAGCCTCAAACATGATTGGTTATAGTTGTGAGTGTAATATCCCTGTGAAAAACTAACTTTCCAATCAGAACAAAACACCAACTGTTGCATTGCACATTAGATCATTATTATGCACACCTCAGTCAGTGCATTGGCCACAATGTTTCTTATGCCGAGTTCAGACTGCATGATTTTCACAGTAGTCGTGTCACAGATGTTTTCACACTGCTTGACTATCTGGGCTAGCGTTTCTTCGCTGCTTTGTTTACACTGCAAGATGGATCGGCGACACGACAGGCACTTTCACATTGCATGACTTTACTATAGGAAAAATCGCCGACAAGTTCGTCCGAACTACGTCTCACAGCCAAAAACACATAGTATATCTTTTTTTATTAACTACATAATGAGACAGAAGCCTTTAATGGGGTAGAAAATGTACATATTTGCTCACCTGGGTTTAAAGGGAATTAGCCATTTCTCCTCAACGTTGATAATAAACTAATTTATTTCTGTATGAAACGTCAAACAGACACGGTTGCTCCTGAGTCCTGTCAAACCTCCACTGGTTTTTCCTCCATTTCGTGGGTCCAAACAAACCGAAAATGAGCGCTTTTAACTTCTCCCCCAGCCTCCCGCTGGCCTGCAGCAGTTATACACACACACGCACACACAAGTGAATGCTGCTCTCTCATTGGCTGTAGGCGATCGCCGATGTTATTTTCAGTCAAAACTCAATTCACACGGCATGATTTGAATCGCCGACAGCTCCAGATATTTAGCACACCAAATATCTCGCAGGCATCGGCGACTCATCGGCGATTCTCTCAGATCGCTTCTTTGATAGTTCATACTGTGTGATTGTCACTCACGTGCACGAGCAGCGATTTGCCTGTGATTTCAGGCATTTGTCGGCGATTTCTCAAAACCTGTCGGCGAGACAAAATCGGGGCTAAAATCATGCTGTCTGAACTAGGCATTAGGGTGCTCTCACACTAGCACTTTTAGTCCACTTTTGGTCTGCACCCGGGTTCGTTTAACGTCATAGTACGGTACGTTTAGCTAGTGTAAACGTGTCTTCTGAACTCAGGTGCGCACATGTGAACCGTACCCGAGTCTGCCTGTTTTTCAGATAAACAAAAATGTTCACTTAGCATGTTTCTTATATATCTTCAAACGTATTAAAGTATTTTTATGCTTTAGAAGAGTCGAAAACTTACAACCTTAAAGAGAAAGCATTTTTAAAATCTTGTTATTATGCCTAAAATGTGGCTTATAAAGTTTTACAGTCTTGTTAACAAGTTAGTTGTGAGTATTAATATTATAAGCACTCTTATAAAATACCCTATAAAATTGCAGGAAGGGAAACCCCTTGAAACAACAAGATATTAACCTTAGTTCAGTTACGAAATTTATTATTCTCAAATAAAGCAAACTAATTCCTGCAGTCTACGCTAGGCAGACCATTCATGCAGTTGTGAGAATGTTCTGCGATTCCTAAAAACATATTGCATCACATATTTTCAAGAAATAAACTTTCTGTTTGTACTTTTCTCACAGTTTAGATTATTGCTGGTAAGACTTTCTCACAGTTTAGAATTAATTTCTTATTTTATTTGTCTTTTAATGGTGAATCTGGATGAAATAAAACCATTTTCATCACATGAATTATGACTTCAGAAAAACCCATTGTGTGCTATCCCTATTCACACACACTCTCATTCACTTTAGTTGTATAGAGAGACGAACATGAGACGATCTACAACATGATCATGTGAAGTTTAATGTCTTATAATGTTCAAAATGCGTGTTAATGCTGGTCTTTGTCTGTTTGTCAGTGATGATCAGTCGTCAGCAGCGGCGGGTTCAGCTCATGCGTATTCGTCAGAAAGAGGAGAGGCGGGAGAGCAGCAGGAAGAAGAAGAGGAAGCAGCCGCAGAGCGCACAGCACACGCATGCTGCCAAAGCTCTGCATCCGGAGCCTGCCTACCGCAGAAAACCCAACCCTATACGACGCTTCGATGGAGACGTGCTTTCTCCTGTGAGTCCACATACACCTCCTCCACATGCGAACCTACAGCACTCCAGTCTATTCACGCATACATACTGGAGGGACAGTAGTAGAGTAGGCATAAGATTCTGATGGTATAAGCTTAGGTAGAAATATCACGGTATGACGCTATTGTGATTACTGCTAAAGTGTTCTTTTTAAATGTCTGTGTAAAAAAAAAATTACTACTTTTCCCCCATTGAACACAATATATTTTATTTTAAGAAACATTTGAAATAGTTTGTACCTGTAAACATGTCAGGCTAAATAGTTCAAATAAATCATTAGTTCAAAAACACAACAACTTAAAAAGGCATCTTTGGATAACTTAGTTTTCTTTGGATATAAAGTAAGCCACTGCACTGTTCAGGTCTATAGCATGATTGGTTTGGTTGTCGGTGTATAAGCCATTCTGTTTTTTTAAATGTCTCCTGAATCGTGGGCTGACAAGTAGGTTTGGATGTAGGTGGTCCTTTTCTGTTGGAGATACTGTTGCCCTAAAAAACTAAATAAAATAGTCATAAAAAGGTAAACCTTGAAACCAGTTATCGTCTCATGGCTATAATGGAGCTTGTGGCTAAAAACAATACATTGAAAGTGAAAACAAATGCCATTCAAACACTGAAATAATTTCTATGATAGTGTAGTTGTATTTAATTGCATTCAAATCATCCCCTCACCATCCAGTTGTTTCGGGACTGTTTGAGTTTCGCTCTTCTGTAAACACACACACACACACACACACACACACACACACACACACACACACACACACACACACACACACACACAAAAACAAACAATAATAATTAATTAATTAGTCAGTTATTAGAAATGAGTTATTAAAACTATTATGTTAAGAAATGCGTTGAAAAAAAATCTTCTCTCCGCTAAACAAAAATTGGGGAAAAACTTTATTCGTAATTAAAAAAATAATAATAATTACTAACTGACCACCAAGAAAACTTACAATCATAGATATATGTGTATATCTCTGGCTCTGGATAGCCACAGTCCTCCACTGCACCTTGGTCCCGCATTCATTTAAAGGAGCGCTACACTGTACTAAAATGGTGGCTCCATTTACTCATTCCTTCCAATAGACAACAATAGGGTAGGCTACATCTAATGTAAATATTTGTGTCTGGTAAGAACTTTTTTTAGCGTAGCTTAGCATAAACCATTAAATCTGATTAGACCATTAGCATCTTGCTCAAAACAAAAATGTTTTGATAAATTCGCTTGACTTAGTTACACCATGTGCTTAGACCAACAGCAAATAAGTTGCCATTTTCTAGGCTGATATAGCAAGGAACTATGTTGTAATAATAATAATAAAGGAACTGCTGTTTAACAGGTGTGAGTATAGTTGACAATCTACATTGTAAAGGTGACTTGACTCACAGAAGACCTGTTAATGTATACAATTTTTTATGCAAACCACAATTACACTGTGGCTTCTATGGAAGCTTGTTTCCAACATTTTTTAAAAATATATATATTTTGCAGTAAAATTTTGAATATATCTGTCTATATCTAATTATTATTATATCTAAATTATTAACCCTATTGAGAATTTTTTTTTTTTTTTTTTTTTTTTTTTTTATATATACATTTTTTTATATTTCCCAAAGGATGTTTAACAGAGCAAGGAATTTTTCCACAGTATTTCTTCTGCAAAAAGTCTCATTTGTTTTATTTTGGCTAGAATTAAAATAGTTTTTAATATATATAAAAAAAAACATTTTAGGGTCGAAATCAGCCGTTTTAAGCAATATTTTTTTTTCAATTTGTCTACAGAACAAACCATTAAACATTGATTTGCCTAATTAAACTAGTTAAGCCTTTAAATTGCACCTTTTAAGCTGATCACTAGTATCTTGAAATTTATCTAGTAAAATATTATGCACTGTCATCATGGCAAAGATAAAAGAAATCACTTAATAGTCACTAAAACTATTATGTTCAGAAATGTGTTGTAAAAAAAGTTTAAAACACATATTGGGGGGGAAATACACAGGTGGGCTGATAATTATGACTTCAACTCTGTGTTTTTCTCTCCAACAGAGCTATATCCAGAGTTTCCGGGACCGTCAGGTGGATGGTCGTGCTTATCCAGTAGGTGGACTGATGCCTTCAGGCCACACAAGTGTGGATATGGACTATGACTGTGGCTCCACCGTCCCGCTCACTGCTGGGGTCGGACCACACGTCCGGGTCTGACCACTCTTACTTACAAATAAACACACACACACACACACACACACAAACACAAATCCGGTGCTGACCTGACCCGGAGTCTCGCACGCACAGAGGCTCGGGTCCCCTCACCATTCGGGACAAATAAACAAACAATTCAAGCACTTGTAACTATTAAAATACTGGACGCCTCATTCTGAGACCACGGTTGTATCGAAGAGCTGCTTTCAAACACACACAATAACACTAACACACTTTACCCGAACATGTGCCTGAAGTGTGGCATTCTGTTCACTTACTATACAAACCACTATCGACTAAACTAAACTAACTGGGCTCCATTTCTGTCGAAGCGTTCAGTGTGGTGAATTCGTGTTCATCGATGTCTCGTTTCCGTTTGTGACGAATTCATCAGTCGGTGCTCAATCTCGTCTTCGTTCTCTTAATGCTGACTCCCATTTTAAAGTGTGTCATAGTAAAGTCCGTGGATTCCAGCACCAGTGTTTTTGTACTGTGAGATCCCGCTTTCTGGCCCAGGACCGTACCAAAAAAAAAAAAAAACGTCAAGCAGGGGTGCCTTGGAGACACCAGTGAGAAACTCCCTCTCAGGAGAATTTAACCTCCTTAGCCTTGTTTCAGAAAGGCTGTAGGGCAAAGAGCCATATTATTGCTGATCAGAGCCACTCTGGGACGCAGAGCTGAACGCCTGGTGATGAAGCCAACGGAAAGAGGGAAGATGATACTCAGGGACAGCGCCAAATGAAGGTTTGGGGTGGGGGACCACTATGAATCGTGAGGACGTAGTTTGAAAAGCGCAACAGGGACGTCACCATGACTGTTCAGTCACTGCAGTGTGTTAAACTAGTTTGCAAGTCAGCATTTGCGGGACGTGATTATGGCTGAGGAGCAAAACTAAAAAAAGACCCCCGCGATCCTTTGGGGCAAAACTTGCATGACATAACCACCATCATTTTCAGTCTTCATACAAACAACTGAAACAAGCTGTGGTGTCTCTTTCTTCCTCTCACTTTTTCGTTTTTAATCTATGTTGTGTACATACAATGCATATTTAGTATAACCATTTCAACATGGCCTCATATTTATTAGATATCTGTTTACTTCGAATTGATTTTCTTTAAGGGATTGCGAGTCCTGGCTGGTGGATAAATGGTGGTATTTATTTGTGTGTTCATTCAGTCATGTTTTTCTTTATCATTTACTGTCTTATAACAGAGTGTAGTCTTAAAGACGGGAAGTCCACATGCAATGAAACCTTTGACAATCTGACATTGACTCTTTCTTTCTTTTTTGGGACACTGTACAACAGCATGTGTTTGTATGGGCCTGCTTATTATGGTAAACTTTGTGAAATCACTGCGTCTTTTGTCATCTATGATTCATCTGACTTTATTTCTTGTGCTTTTTTTTATACAGGAAAATATGAAGAAACCAGTTTTAAAAATTCGGTTTAGTTTTAGCTTTATTCCTTTAACTACTGATGACATTTCTTCTAAACTTAAATTCTGGGGAGGAGGTTGTTGCATAAATTAACAGACAATACTTTTGTTTTAAGTTCAGAAGTGTTAGGATTTATTAATTTATTTTTTGGATTGAAATCAAATGATATTAGGAAATATTTAAAAGACCTTTATAGAACAAAACAAAAAATGTAACTATTAAATCCAGAGCAACTGAGAATTTGAATAGTCTCTTAAAAATATTTTCAATTATTTTTCTCTTTAGCTTTAGGGGTTTTTTAATACTTTAAAAAAGAAAAAATCCGTTTGTTTGGATTTAATTTTAATTTTGATTTTAATTTTATTTTTATTCTGTTAAATACTGATGACATTTCTTCTGAACTTAAACTAATTTAAAACTAATTTTGGGGAGGAGGTTGTTGCATAAATTAACACAAATAGTGTTGTTTTAAGTTCAGAAGTGTTCAACATTTTTTATTTATTTTTTTGCGATTAAAAAATGATATTAAGAAGAAAAATTATAAGACCTTTATAGAATAAATAAAAGTTAATCCTAATAAATGCAGTCTCTTTAAAAAAAAATAATAAATTCTCTGTAGCTTTAGGTGTTTTTTTACTGTAAAATATGAAGTTCAGAAGTGTTGAGAATTATCTTTATTTTATTTTTTGAGGTGGACAAAAAAAAAATGATCTTGAGAAGAAAAGCAAATTTTTAAAAAAAAATATTAAAACCTTTATAGAATAAAACAAAAAATACACCTAATCCAGAGGTGTAAAATCCAGAGCAACTGAAAATTTAAATGGTGTCCTAAATCTTTACCCTCCATAGCTTGAGGTGTTTTTTATTCTCCTTTACAGCTGTGGAAATTATGAAGAAACCGGTTAAATACATTCCAGTTTCTTTGAATCTCATTTTATTTTTATTCTGTAACTACTGATGACGTTTCTTCTGAACCTAATATTTTTAATGCTGTTTTAGCCCGGATTATTTTAATTTTCACAAAACACAATACATTTTTTTTTTTTTTTCTGAATTTTGTTTTATAAAGGGGAAAAAGTTTGAACAAATAAATCCCATACCTAATAAGTCAAGAGCAACTGAGAATGTAAATAGTCTCTTAAGAAAAAAAAAAAAATTCTAATATGTTTCTCCATAGCTGTAGATCTGGGGTGTCCAAACTCGGTCCTGGAGAGTTTAGCTTCAACCCTAATAAAACACCTGAACCAAGCTCCTTCAAGGTATACTAGAAACTTTCTGGCAGGTGTGTCGAAGCAAGTTGGAGCTAAACTCTCCAGGACAGAGTTTGGGCACCCCTGCTCTAGATGTACAAACACAAACAGAGATGAGACACAATAACGTAATGTTGGTTAAAGTCATTTTATTTGAGCTTATATTTGGCACCATTGTTACAATTTTCTTTGTGTCTTCTGCCTCTGTTCTCTTCATTTACTGCACTTTTTTTTCTTTAATATTACGTTTTCTGCTTCATCTAAAACTTGCTTCAAATACACCTTCATTCCAAACTTGACACGTATGTACTGTAACTAGATGAACTAAAAACAAAGTGAAAAGAAAGGAATCTCTACTGGACCCACTCATGCAGATGTGCTCGTATCACTTTTTGTATGTGTGTAGGATGTAAAGAGAACTACAGGAAATGATCCTATAGCTTTTATTTGGATCTTTCTGTGATTTGTGTTTGGTTGCAGCTGCTGGTCCGAGGTTTACATGAGGTCCTGCTGGTGCTGTGTAGATTCACTCACCACCTGTAGGGGGCAGCAGACTGGTTTAAATGCACTGCAACATCACTTCCTGTCAATCATTCCTGCAGAGAATGTCGTTTCATTTAATGGTTTGCAATATTGGAGTTCATACTTAATCAGATCTTTTATTTAAACTTAAAATTTGTTTTATTGTGCCAAAATAAAGAGTAATTAATTATTTTGAGACAAAATGTCAAACTAAACAAAAATATCTGTGTACAGTTTTCACATGTGTTTTCGGTTTGTTTACAGTTGTGAATTGCATTTGTCCATCACTTCTCTGTTAGGTTGGTGTGCCAAATCAAAGGTAACCATGGGTCACCTTTTGCTGGCAGGCCCTAATTTGGGCATCTCTGCTCTAGTGTAAATGACAGTGTGCAGAAACACTGCTGTTCTTTTTCAGTGTAGATCGACTGAATTGCAGACTTCTGCTCTCTGATTGGCCTTCTGGACTTTTGAGTATTACTTGCCAATTCATCAAGCACTAATTATGTTGACCATTATATACTGAATATACTGGACAGATCAGATGGTGGCAAATATGCACATGCCCAGTAAGCATGAATGGTCACATGGGTTTTAGGCTGTATATTTTGGATGTTATTTTCAGAAATATGCTAAAAACACCAGTCTGGAGGAGGAGTGTCTTCATTCTGAAACAAAAACGCACTTGTGAAAACTGCACCTGAGAGAGTGTGTGTGTGTGTGTGGGGGGGGGGGCAGTTTATATGGTTTATAAGAACACAAATGTGTATAAGGACATGCTAGGTATAAAATGTAAACATGGTTTATGAGGACATTTCATGTGTTCTTGTAAATTAAAAGGATTAAAAATACAAAATTTTGGTTTTTGTAAGGGTTGGGTTTGGGGGGGGTGTTTTACAGTATAAAAAATATTTTATCTATGGGTGTCCCTGTAATCTACAAGGTGTTTGTGTGTTTGTGTGTGTGTGTGTGTGTGTGTGTGTGTGTGTGTGTGTGTGTGTGTGTGTGTGTGTGTGTGTGTGTGTGTCCCTCACACCTCTCCATCACGTGTCTCGATGGTCTTGATCAGGACCGTTTTCTTTGAGTGCATTTCAGACGCTCTCTGTTGATGCTCTGGGCTCGTCTCTGATGAAAATGATATTACACAGTATCAATGCTGGCTTCTGCACAAATCCTTTGTTGTTTTAACACAAATCCATTAAGTTAAATCTATTGTTTTTACATATTTAAGTGGATTGAACATAAAACAATTGCTTTGTTCCAAATAAAGCTCAGCTCTTTTTAAGTAGTTTTAACTAGCAGCAAACTCATTTGTTGTGTAGTCTACCATTAAAAAGTCTGAGGACATTAAGATTTTATTGTTTTAATTATATATTTATTTAGAGTTTCTTTTTCCAATGATGCATTTATCTGATCAGAAAAACAGTTCAATATTTTGTGAAATAGTAATACAAGATAAAACATCAGTTTTCTGTATGAATATATTGCGTTTATACTTGTGTATATTTATTTTTTAATAGTTTATTGTTAGTTCATGTTAGCTCAGGTGCAATAATCTTATTTTATATTTTGATCATTTAAAAATAGTCTAAGTTACATCACTTTTAAACGATTTGCTTTAGAGTTTTTCATTTTTAAAATTTACTAATATAATCAACTATTATAGTATAATAAGTATTACAGCATCTCATGTTAAAAATGTTGATAATTGTTATTTCTGGTATTTTTTTTTATTGAATAAACAATTATGCCATCAAACTGTTGTATAAACACAATATCACACGAGTAGCAGTGCGATATGGCTGTATATCGGCACTGGTGGGGGCACTAAAGCATCACACGACTCCCACCAGTGGTGATATGCAGCCATATCGCACTGCTACTCGTGTGATATTGCTCATATATAGTAACAATGTAGTCTTGCAATTATGATCAATTTAATGCATCATTGTTGGATAAAAGTAATAATTTAAAAAAGCACCAAAAGTTACATAATTATATTCAATTATACTGTATTTAACACTCATTTAAATCAGCATGTTCAATTCCTTTTTTGAAAGGAAAGAAAATCAAACGCAGAGTATCACTAATTACATCAACATCATACAGCGCCTCCTAGCGGCCCTTGACACAACACTTTAACAACATTTCCAATAAAACTAACAATAAACTTTCCATCTTACCTCTAAAGCTTATAGTGGAATACGACTGCATGGGCATCACAATCCTTAAACACAAGATAAAATGACATCAGAACACCCAAAACCCCAATAATAGCACATTTCACGCCACACTAGATTCAGACCACTGGATCCAGGTTTCCAAGTGGAAGAGACTTACAGTACGTTGTGAACTGGTTGACTGCAGCTACTGAGAATGTGCACATACATATAGTGTATTTTTGTGACACAGTACTATAAATGCATTTTATAACTGTAGGGGGTTAGATCAGGGGTGTCCAATCCTGTTCCTAGAGATCTACCTTCCTGCAGAGTTCAGCTGCAACCTTGATCAAACTAGCCAGTCTTTAATAACCAAGTGCTCTTTCAAATCCTACTTAGTTGTTTTTGATCAGTTGGAGCTGAACTCTGCAGGAAGGTAGATCTCCAGGAATAGAATTGGACACCCCTGGGGTAGACAATAATAAAACATAACAGGTTACTCTAAGGCACAGGTGTCAAACTCAGTTCCAAAAGGGCCGCAGCTCTGCACATTGTAGTTTCAACCCTAATTAAACACACCTGATCAAACTAATTGAGTCCTTCTGGCTTGTTTGAAACCTACAGGTAAGTGTGTTGGAGCAGGGTTGGAACTAAACTGTGCAGAGCTTCGGCCCTCCAGGAATTGAGTTTTTCGGCCCTCCAGGAATTGAGAGGGCAAAGCAAGCCTTTATGAAACACTGCTCGTTTCGAAACCTGTCTCTACAGTGACACCTAGTGGTCATTTTAATGTATTGTTCTAGAACAGCTTCAGCACAAAAAAAAATAAATAATA
Source organism: Danio rerio (assembly GCF_052040795.2). Taxonomy (NCBI): domain Eukaryota; kingdom Metazoa; phylum Chordata; class Actinopteri; order Cypriniformes; family Danionidae; genus Danio; species Danio rerio. The sequence goes on from NC_141026.1 coordinate 14,794,588, forward strand.
ATAAATACAGTTAAGGAAATTAAGCGGTTATGCCTCATGTTGTAGAGTTGAGATTTCAAGTGATTTAGGGAAGCGGTGAGAGTTCCAGACTAGTATGCTGAGATCATGGGTTCAAATCCAGGGTGCTACTATAGATGTTAGTTTTTAAATGCTCTGTTTTTGTAAAGCATTTTGTTTTAACATTGGTCTAAGATCCAAATGAACACTTTATTAATAAATATGTCTTGTTTTGGTCATAAAAAAGTTACATTATTAAAAATACATCGTCATAATTCCAGAGTATTTGTACAAGTTGGGATTCGAACAGGGCTATTGACAGCACAGTTACGCTGTGCACACGCTACATGAGATACATTTTTTTTTCTGACCCTGGACAGTCAAATGCAGATTCACCAGGTCTCAAAACATTTCTGAAATTAATCGATTTAGTCATGTGACCCGGGTGTTTCGAATCACCTTTGTCAAGTGACCTGGATGTTTTAAATCACCTTATTTACGTGACCTGGATGTTTTGAATCACCTTTTCCAAGTGACCTGGGTGTTTTGAATAACCTTTTCCAAGTGACCTGGGTGTTTTGAATCACCTTAGTCACGTGACCTGGCGTTTCAAAACACTTTAGTCATGTGACCTGGGTGTTTCGAACCACCTTCGTCACATGGCCTGGGTGTTTCGAATCACCTATTTCACTTGGCCAGGGTGTTTTGAATCACCTTTTTCACATGGCCTGGGTGTTTCGAATCACCTTATTTACGTGACCTGGATGTTTTGAATCACCTTAGTCACGTGACCTGGCGTTTCAAAACACTTTAGTCATGTGACCTGGGTGTTTCGAACCACCTTCGTCACATAACCTGGGTGTTTCGAATCTCCTATTTCACTTGGCCAGGGTGTTTCGAATCACCTTTTTCACATGGCCTGGGTGTTTCGAATTACCTTAGTCACGTGATCTGGGTGTTTTAAATCACCTTAGTCACGTGACCTGGGTGTTTTGAATCACCTTATTTAGTGACCTGGGTGTTTTGAATCACCTTTTTCATGTGACCTGGGTGTTTCGAATCACCTTATTTACGTAACCTGGGTGTTTCGAATCACCTTCGTCATGTGACCTAGCTGTTTTGAATCACCTTAGTCATGTGACCTGGGTGTTTCGAATCACCTTAGTCACGTGACCTGGGTGTTTCGGATCATGCTTTGATGAAGTCTTCTGAAACACTTGCACTTTGGGATCTCAACACCTGTGTCAAAACAAAAGTTTCATGTCAGCCATACGAAAGGACGAAAGTGAAGAGCAGGGAGTTGCGAAAGAAAGGAAAAGTGATCAGCGAGCGGATGGGGGGGAAAAGGGGGATCGGTAAAATCAGGTGCCAGATCAGATTTTAGAGGTTCCGGATCTGGCATGTTCCGGCACAAATTAATCCCTGGCTGTAGAGTGTGTGTGAGAATGCGAGAGTGTATGTGTGTTTCCCAGTACAATAAGGCTGTGTAAAACATATGCTGGAAAAATTGGTGGTTCATTCCACTGTGGTGACCCCCGATAAATAAGGGTTTAGGCTGAAGGAATTAATAAATACGTTCTTAGGCTAGCTCATTTAATCATACAAAATCGCGACTGATCCGCTATATTACACAACTATTGTTTAGCCCAGCCTGTATCTAGTGGTACGGCCTGAAACTAGTGCGGGTCTGCAGCTGGATATAATTCAAAACAGGTAGATCCCTGTGCTTTTATCTGTACCTGCTCTCCTCTCCTTCCAGCAGCTTCCTATAGGTGGCGATCTCCACATCCAGGGCCATCTTTACATTCAGCAGGTCCTGGTATTCTCGCAGGTGCCGCGCCATCTCGTCCTTCATGTTGGCGATCTCCGCCTCCAGCCTGGCGATGGTGTCCTGAAGAGCGCCTGCTTCACGGCCGTGCCGGTCCTCCATATCCCTCATCTGCCTCATCAGAGACTCGTTCTGCAGAGCGAGAGAGAAAGAGGTCAGTGCTGCAAAAGAGCAAAACAGATGCGTCCCGCAGCAGATACACATACAGAGCCCTTGAGGGAGTCGATCTCGCAGGTGTAAGACTGGATCTGGTGTCTGTACTCCATCGTCTCCAGCTTGGATTGTTTCAGGGCCTCGTTATTCTTGCTCACAGCCTGGTTAAGATCCGACACCTGATGAGGGAAATAGAGATGAGCTGCTCTTGTTTTGCTCTTTTTTTTTTTCCTTTTCTCATTCCCCCTTTTTTATAACTTAAAGGGTTAGTTCACCAAATTAAATTAATTCTGTTATTAATTACTCACCCTCATATTATTCCAAACCACTGAGGCCTTCGTTCATCTTTGGTACACAAACTAAAATATTTTAGATTAAATTAGAGAGCTCTCTCATTATCCATTGACAGCAATGTTCCCAAAGCATTGCCAAAACATACCATGTGACTTCAGCGGATAAACTCTAATCATACAAAGCTCCAAGAACACTTTTGTGTGGCAAAACAAAACTGATATGCTGTGATCATACCAGACACGTCTTGCACGAATAAATCACATTATTTACGCGTAAATGTATGCATGAACATTTTTGAGTTTAATCCCTTTATTTGCACGTCAAATTTGCTTCATTCGCGCATCAAATTCCCTTGACAATAGACGCAGATTTGCATGATGGGCAGGGCTTCTGTCAGCCAGGTGACTCAAGCTTCGTTGCTAAATAGCAAAAACATGGATTTTATTGAGAGAGTAGCTGTGCTTTATGTGCTTAAGGAAGGCTGAAAAACAGTGTATATTCATTCGGCGCTGTGTCTGAGTGCACTACATCCTTTCAGAGGTGCACCCAGCTCTGCGAGTTCATCAGCTCCTCCAGAAACTATACCTGGATGATGGAGGATTTCAGCAGTGCTTCCGATTGAGCAGAGCCCAGTTTGATGAAATGTTTTCCAGTGTTGGCAAGAGGATTTCCCCTCGGGACACCAACAACAGGCACTACGTCATAATCAAGCCCATATGAGAGCAAGCTCCTGATTGGTTAACTAGGCATGAATATCCGCTAAAGTTCAGATTTTCCAACTCAACGATTTGATAGAATTGAGTGTTTTGCACGTTTGATGTGCCACAGGATGTCTTTTCACATATTTGCATTGACTTAACATGTAAATCACTCGCGATTAATAGACTTTGTTTGCCTTTGTCTTCTCTCAAAAGTCAGGGTGTGCATTTACTACAGGCAGAATGATGTATTGTTTTTAGAGTTAGCAGCATGGCATATAAGAATAGTATTGCCTGTAGTAAACATGCACACTCATTTGATATGGAAGATATAGGTGAACAAAGGGATTTTTACTTTATACTTATACTATGTTTTTTTGGGTGCAGAAAAGTGTTCTTGGAGCTTCGTATGATTACAGGGGAAGTCACATGGATTGTTTTGACAGTGTTTTTGATTCCTATTCTTGGAAATCTTGAGATGTTGCTATTCGTTTGTTAAGTGTGACGTCACATGAAGCGGCTTTCGGGTCCAAACGCTATATCAAACTGTATGGGCAGACTCATCAAATGGAAATAATAAACAATTACAAAGCGATTTAATACTTTCGAAAATCATGATCACAATATATACAACCCTGCCTAATATCAGATGGCTAGAACGTGATGAATTTTTTATTAATTGTTAAAATGTTGGTTTTTGTGATGCGACAACCCCAGAGACTATGATTTTATATAAAATTCACTTTAATGTGTGATTCCCCCGTCCGCTGTTCACTTTCACTTTCTACTGCGACTCCCCAACCGTCTTCTCTTTTGTACACGACAACCACCCGCTCTTCACTTTCGTCCGCTACACCCCTCTGCCATCCAACACCACCCCCCCCCCCCTCTCATATATATATATATATATATATATATATATATATATATATATATTGAGATTATTTTCTCAATTCAAATGAGCAGTGGCTTGGACCCAGAAACAGAATTTCATACGTCACCGATACGTCACGACTTAACAAGCGGATATGGAAGATAAGAGAGCTCTCTGATTTCATCTGAAATATTTCATTTTGTGTTTGGAAAATGAATAAAGGTCTCAGGGTCAAGGGATTCACTGTAATAAATGCTGGGTTCCAAACAATTCCTTCATGTTGTCCCAACACAAATCTATTTTTTGAGTGTTGGAGGAACTTAATTTTTACAGTTATGCACATAGTTCATTTACTTAATATTTTTAAGGCAAAAGGTTTACTCGCCTTGTTAAATAAAGTCAACTAATAATTTTGACAGTGTATGGAAAATCTTTAAAAACATTTAATTGTCTTAGTTAAAACAAACAAAAAAAAATGTTTACAGCATTGCACTACATTCTCAGACTCAAAATGACATAGACACAAGATGATAGCAGAAGACATTCTGGTTTCACTTTTCTACAATGGGTGAAAGCAAAGTAACATCAACCAGTTTATTACTAGACCAAACTACACTGCTGTTTTCCACACAATTCCTTCATGTTATTCTAACACAAGTTAAGTTTACAATTGTATTTTTACAAAATTGAGTAGATTAAACATAAAACAGTTAAGCTGTCCCAAAGTCACATGAATTGTGATGATTTAGCTCAGTTTAAGTAGTTTCAACAAGTGGCAAAAAATATATATATATATTTTTTGAGTGTAACATTCAATTCATCTGTACAAAGGCAAAACACAAAAAATATAATGTTCTTCTGCATAGTGCATACATATGTGTAACATTCGGCCATCTAGTGGGTATAAATAAAACTTCACAGAGCAATGAATAAAGTTATCAAAAGTGGACTTTCATGTCATTTTTATTGATGCAGATTTTGGTTTTAATAGTGTATTGAATCATTATAAGTGGCGAAATTATTGTTCTTAAGTATTTTAAGTATTTGTATTGTTAGAGCATGTTGAATAATAGAGTTAGCTAATGTTAACCAGTTAAACCTTATGATAAAGGGTTGAAAATCAAACCGTTGAAAACCGTTATGCTGCATAATATATTTAATGTTTTTCGTGTTTAGTCACCTTTGACTTGTACCAGTCTTCAGCCTCTGCAATGTTCTTGGCAGCGATGCCCTCATACTGGGCACGGATGTCCCTCAGGGCAGCGGTCAGGTCTGGTTTGGACATGTCCATCTGGATTTGGACTTGGGTCTCTTGCATCTGCGCCTGCAGCTCACGGATTTCCTACACACAAACAACAACAAAAAAAGCTGTGTAATAAAGGCTTGAAATAAAGCAGCACAGCATTACTGGTAATAGGACTAAATACACATCCACAAACAGCTGGGCCTGAAACAAGCATATCATTCTGTATTTAAAAGCTGTGTAATCTAGAAACAGATGCAGCTCTGAAAGCTAGACTTTCTAATTTGAGGTGAACTCCATTACAAAGTTAATAGCTTGTAATTAAAGTCTGCATGAATTAGAAAGCTGCGACCATTTTTTTTTACATTGTGATGCAGTTTCTAAAGAAATGGAATATTAAATGAGAAAATAGTGGGCGTGGCTTGTTTTTTAAAAAATACAGAGAAGCTACTTATTTTTAGAGAAAAAAATTTATTTAGTTAGTTAAATTAGTTAAATCAGTTATTTATATAACAGACTGAAAATCTTTCAATCCTTCAAAAAACAAAAACATTTCTGGTCACTTGACCTTGACGTTTTGAGTAATGGCTGATGAAAATTCAGACACCACATATGAAACCAAAATAATTGAACAAACGGGTTATTATCAGAGTATAGTAGGCCTATTAAAATGATGAAAAACTGTGAATATAACAACATTTTAGGTTTTCATTGACAATGAACAAAATAAATGACGTCTGGACGTTTACTGACCTCCTCATGAATCTTCTTGAGGAAGGCGATCTCTTCCTGAAGAGTCTCTATACGTCTTTCCAGATCCAGACGGGCCAAAGTGGCAGCATCCACGTCCTGAGTAATCATGTGACACCATAATAAAACTATTGCATATTTTAATGTTCTGTGCAGGACAAGTGAGTACGGTACAAAAAGTTATTTCAACTAACTACTGGTTATCATCACCAAACTTCCCCAGTTGCAGTAGTGGACAAAGTAAACAAATCAGGCACTTGAGTAAAAGTACAGATACCCTATTAAAATATCCTTCCAGTAAAAGTCTTCTTTTTCAGTTTTACTCGACTCAGAGTAAGCAGGCTTCTTGATTTTTAATTACGTGTAAAGTACTTTAATAGTTGGCTATTAGTGTTGTTAAATTGACAAGAATAGATGAGTTTCAGACAAGTTTGCAAAAATTCAGTGAATCTTTAATTGAAACTTATTCTTAATGGATCATTTGAATAAGTGAGAAGATTTACATTCTAACTGGATCAGTTGAATTAAGGAGTTGTTTTATAGGAAACTTTTCTGACTGGATCCTTTGAATCAGTGAGTTGTTTTACTGAAGACTCTTTCTGGCGGAATTGTCTTGGTCACTGAGATGTTTTACTGGAGACTCATTCTGACTGAATTATTTGAATCAGTCTGACGGAATTATTTGAATTAGTGAGTTGTTTTACTGGAGACTCTTTCTGACTTGATCATTTGAATCAGCAAGTCATTTCACTGGAGACTCTTTTTTTGTCTGGATCATTTGAATCAGTGAGTCATTTTACTTGAGACTCTTTCTGATTGAATTATCTGAATCCATGAGTTGTTTTACTGGAGACTCATTCTGACTGGATCATTTGAATCTCGTCTGACTGGAAACTTTCTGGCTGAATTATTAAAATCAGCGAGTCGTTTTACTGAAAACTCTTTTTGGCTGGATCATTTGAATCAGTGAGTCATCTTACTGGAGACTCTTTCTGACTGAATTATCTGAATCTCTGAGTTGTTTTACTGGAGACTCATTCTGATTGAATTATTTGAATCAGGGAGTCGTTTTATTGGAAACTCCTTTTTAGTGATTCAAGTATCAAACAAAAACAATATTTAGTCTCTAAGCCAGAGATCTTTTCTCCCCTTCAAAAAAAAAAACTTGAATCTTACTTTACTTACTCGGCTTTATGCAGGAAATCAGATAACGAAATTGGTAACAGACACTTAAAAATAGACTTAAATACAGAAGTGAAGTAAGCTTAGCCTACTGTCCACAATTGGCCAGTTGATTAAATACATTAAGCATTTTTTTCTATCATGTATGTATTTCTTTGTAGACCTTTGTACCTTCATAACAGATGTGGAGTTCGGTGTATTTAAGTGCTGCTAAAGTGGAGATTTATGGCTTAATGCAGGAAAAAATAATATTGTGATTGAAAACTACAAACACAAATTGATAAAGTGCATTAAAAACATTTAAAAGTATGTGTTGGAAGTTTTCTTACATTAGACTGCAGGAGAAAAACACTTTATTAAAGCCAAAATGCACAGAATCTCAAAATTCAAAGGTTTTAGTTCAAAGTCTTTCTACTTTAAACGTGAAAGTCAAAAGAGCAGTAGGTTTTGGTTTAGGACACTCACAGCTCTGAAAGCAGACAGATTATTCTCAGCCTCCTCTCTCAGCGCGATCTCCTCCTGAAGCCTGTCGAAAAAGAAGAGTCGTGTATATCATATTTATTACAGCCAGTCTCTTTCCTTTCCTTTTATAGAGTGGAGGTTTAAAACAACCTTCACGCGAATGCTTTTCCCTCTGGGAGATGGAGGAAGGCCAGCACTATTCGGCTGACTAACTCCTGAATAGGAATAGGCTGCTGTAAACAATATGTTTCAGAGCACAATAGCTTTCTTTATAAAGGCAGTTCCTTTAATAACATCTCCAGGCCACCACATTGTATTTTGTGAGTAATTAAATGGTAGTCTCCATGAAAGTCATGTTTAAAAATATTTGCTTGCTTGGTCACTGCGGAGAGATGCAATTTGAAGAACATGTAAAAATTCTTCCGTTAGTCAGTAACAGCTGTGCAAATCACTCATTAAGTCATTATATAGAGATTCTAAGTGAACATGCTAAATGAACTTCTTGTTTATCTGAAAAACAATGCTGAAGTCAGATATTCTGCTTTGAACATATTCATTACGGTCCAGAATGTCATCTTTGTCCCTTTAACCTCCCCACTGGCAGTTTAGCCAACCCTGGGTTGCCTTGGTGGAAAACAGTGCATTTCATTCAGTCAGTCAGGTAGGCTCTCAAAGTATGTGTCCACGACCGAAATAAGACCTCCGATGGACCGTAGCAGCCTCCGAATCGAGACATGGATTCACATGAAGTGGTTATTAATAAGCAAATAATATAAATATTTTCAAATGTAAACATTAGGTAAGAAGGTTACATTAAAACCCTGTGTATTAACAACAAGCTAAGTGATTAGATTTGCAGTGATAAGCAGTTTGGCTGTTTGTAGCAGACGAAACAAAACAGAAACATTTAAATACAGCCATTCAGGAGCACAGACTGCACTCACAACGAAATGGTAAAATTTATTATGTAATTAATACATATTAAACCTCTTTAACATTATTAAATGTACATGCTGAATCACTGGTATTTGTCACAGTTCTAAAGTTCAGTTTCAAACACTTTTTTTTTTTTTAAGATCTGAGGTGAACTATCTGCTGCTGCTTTCAGTAGTATGGCAATAAATGCCAAACTCGCATTATTAGCATTTAACAATGAATAAAGCACCTGAGGTGATCATTGTCATAGTTCTGGTGTTCAGCTGCAAGAAATAAAAGCCTTTAGCTGGATAGTCAGGCACGCTCCTGGGGTCCGTTCTTCGTACCTCGCTTAAATGATCTAAGATGATTTGGCAGATCCTGGATCTTTTAATCTTCATAACTGATCTCTCGCTAATTTGGTTCTTCAAACAAGTTCGCCAATAAGATCAGAATGTCTGGATAAACTGATCTGAGATCGCTGCGTGTTTTTTGAAGGACAGATCTATTGATCCTCGAAATCATGATCAGCAATGCAACGGCACAGCAGCGTAATGACATCATCTGATTAATATTCAATTATCCATGTGAGCAAAATTACATCAAATTAGCAGTAAACGGCTTGTTAAATATGACATGCAATAACCTTCCACATTTGTTGTGAGTGGCTTTCCACTTTCATGTGTCAAGTGTATTCATCATGTATTTCAATGCAAATCAGTGTATTTAGTTCTACATTTAGAAAAGATTTTCTCTATTATAGTAGCCGTTTTTAATCGGTGTAAAGAATAACTGGTTGTTTACAAAAGCATTTTGATATTGGTAAAGGCGTCTGCAACTTTTGTGAAGCATCAAATCACTGGCATATTAACTATCAAAACATGTTTATGACCGCATATGTATTATTGCTTTAAAAAAAAGAGTCACATATTGTGCATTTCTATTATACACAATTTGTACTAAAGCGATCTAAAAAGTTCATATTAATAAGTTTTCTCTTTGCACCACCATGTGGCAGTCTTTGTACTTTCATTTCGAGGGTGCATATTGCATAAGTTTTATTAATATGTATAACTTAATTTATTTTATTAATGACTATAACTTTATATATATAGTTAAAAAATATGTAGGCTTCCTTTTTCCCAAGTGTATATAACTACTACTGTAAGAAAATATCAGAATTCAGAACATACTCTCTGTATTATCTTTGCTTGAACTGAGCCGATCTAATCCTGTTTATATGAATTGAACCTGCTCCCCATCAGGTTTGACCTAGCAGAACTGTTGCTATGACAACAACTCTCGGATCAGCTTTGAAGAACGAAACGATCCTGGAAAGTGTCAAATCGTCAATATCCAAATCCAGCTAACTGAGTAATCCACGTACGAAGAACGGACCCCTGTTGGTGTCCTCAATCTGGCAACTTGTGCTTGCGTGTGTTTTGAACCAGGAGTGCAATACCTAGTTCAACCACTGGGTGTCAGCATACCCATACCAATCCTTACATACTGCACCTTTAATGTATATTAAAAGTGATAACGGTCATAATAATGTACTCAAACAAAGAAACATTTTCTAGACATTTTTTAAAGTAAAGCAGGGAATGGAGGTCGAGTGTGTGCGCGGTGTAACAAAAGTGTAGTTTATGAAGGTTTTTGATGCTGCTTAGAAGTGATATTCAGGAAACCAATTAAATAAATAATGTTGTAAGATTAATATTTTATTATAATATTGTGAGATTAATATTTTGTTGCCTGTAGATGGCAGCAAGTCCTGTTAAACAAGTCACTGGATCTTTCAAATGATTAATTTCATTCAGGCAAGAATGTAAACTTCATTTTATAAATTGCATATCTATTGTAAAAACATATGTTAATTTGGACTCTAATGTGGCATTCAGTATCATACACATATACAACATGAATTGAGAAACTCTTAGTGGCTCCATTGAAAACCTTAATACTCCATAAAAAGGTTGGATCGATAGACGATGCCATTGTCCATCGCCGATGGACATCATGATGCTGCATCGGAATCCCCCACCCCCGTCACAAACCCGCTCACGAAAAATACACACGGCCCCGTTTACACTAATACATCTTATTTTTAAGATGGTATTTTAAAACGAAAACGATCCACATCCACACTGGAGCATCATCTAGCATTTTTATACAGCGCTCTGTCCACACTATACCACTAAAAACGCACATCACATGACCACACACACACATTATCTATCAGGTAACGTGTCATAGCGTCAGTACACTGCTTCAATCTTTCACTTTCACGCTTGAACTTAGTAATTTTAGTGAAAACCTCAGATACTGTTGGTTGGTTGCTGTTGGTTGTGCACCTTTTTTTACCAACCAAGTTTGTCGATGCCATTATAATGACACAGATCACTCTGCCTATTCATGTCAGAGTCCCGCGGAAAAAGGTAACTGACAGGTGGTCATTTATGTGCAACTTATCTTTATCTGTTTATGATTTGATTATGGCTAAAAACAAAGACCATGTGGGTCAGGTAGTAGAAACAGTAGGCTACACATAATAAATTCGTTATGAATTATTTAATTATTTGTAAATAATTAATTCACCGATGCCATCATCCTTCGCGATGTTTTACATACGATGCCAAATTGGTTGACATTGCCCAATCCTAATTTACACTAACAAAAGGTTCTTTAGATCATCAAACAATTGGTTATTTTAGGAACTTTCCACTGAACCCAGAATGGTTCTTGTATTCAGCATCTATGTGAAAACTATTTTGGAAACTTTTTTCTATTTTACTGATTTCTAGTGTTGGCGCTATTGTAATCTATTGACAGAAGGCATTGGCAATATTTTATATATTTAATATTTATTAGAACGATCTATAAACAGATAAAAAATGTGAATACACAAGAATAGATGGTTGAAGAGATGTATATCTGCATGTAACAAATGAGATATTTTTTGTTTTTCTTCTGTTGCGTTCAACAAACAACCAAATGAACAGAGAAGGGTCTCATGACCTTAAGGTTAACTTCACACCTTTCTCCAAATTTCATGTGGTAAAATATTGACACTTAGGCATGACCAAATAACCAGAGAAGGGTCTCCGGACCTTAAGGTTAACTTTCTCCAAATTTCAGGAGGTAGAATATTGACTCTAGATAATCATGCTGACACTACAAACCTCAAATTAGTGCTTTGTAATCAGACATAATGTGCAACTAGCTGTGAGTGGAGGTGGGCCTGATCAACTCACACTTCTCTCTTACCTATTAGGCCGACCTTTGGCCAGCACCCAAATTTTGACTATAAAGGTGAGGGTTTCTTGCTGAAACATTGGAAGCTCAGCTGTGGGATAAGCGCGCATCGCCCGGCATTCTCGGACACACGTGTTGGTTTTCCAATGTGACTGCAACGGGCTTCCCAGTCTTTGAAGAGGAAAATGATGGCACGTCTCTGAGGTTGTATATACTTGTATCAAATTGCTTGAAGTTTTCATTATCTGTCTTTTATTCATGTAATCTCATCTTTATTTCGCATTATAAGCCTTTTATGCAATTTTGTATATATATATATATATATATGTATATATATATATATATAGGCAAGTTTATTTATATAGCACATTTTATACACAGTGGCAATTCAAAGTGCTTTACATAAACAGGAATAAACAAGACAAGTTTAGGAACATAAAATGCAGACAATAAAAAAGTATTAAAAAGAGATAAAAACAAATTTAAATGAGTTAAAATAGGTTGTAAAAGAATGAAAAAGAAAACGAAAAACATAATAGTACAATCTGTCGGACGTAGCACAGTGCTCATACAGTAAAGGCACATATATATATATATATATAGCAAAGAAACATTTTATTCACTATATGTTAAGAGCATGTTAATAAAATGAAATGGTAAAATGGATGTTAAAACATTCTTATTGGATCTGTCTGTGCAAATAAAGAACCGTTATTTTTTAAAGCATATGTTTCAGTGAAGAACCTTTTAACATTAAAAAAAAACTTCTACACACAAAACATTTTTTCTTAGTTTGCATAGTTTTTTTTTTGATCATTAAAATGTTTTTAAAGGAATAGTTCACCCAAAAACTAAAATTTACTCACCCTCACGTGGTTATAAACCTTTATGAGTTTCTTTATTTTGTTGAACACTAAAGAAGATATTCTGAAGAAATCTGGAAACCTGTAATCATTGACTTCCATAGTAGGAAAACAAATACTATGGTAATTTTGCGTGGCAAAATGGTTCTTCTATGACATCGTTGTGAATACCCCATTTTGGAACCTTTATAATGAAGAGTGAAGCAGGAGTTTAGCTGCCAGCTTATTTAAATGTGTTTTTTTCATTGGATGGTTGACATAATCTTAACTGAAAAATAAACAGAGGGCGGTACATAGAGTAGCTCCTCCCATTGAAAAAGCCAATAGCATTTTGTTTTTATCACAGCTCTGCTAGTGTTGAGCTCAAGTGCATCAAATGAAAAACAAATGTATAGTGTGGGACATGTCAGATACTAGAGAACATTCGACTGGTCAAGATTTGTTAAGTAACTGTCTGAAGTGTAAGGTGACTAAAAAATCGTTGATCCATTTAGGCATAAGTAAGAAACTACAAGCTTTGCATGTTTATGCAGTTTTCTGTTTTCTAAACGCTAATTTTTGTCACTGTTTTGGAGCGCACTAGCTAATTTAATAGATGACTGAAACTAACATCTAAAACATCTAAGACGCATCTAAAACAGCCAGACCAGAAGGTTTTTATTTTACAGTATTCACTCTTCACGCATCTCACCTGAGTTTCAGTTTCTGCAGGTCATCTGCCAGGTTGTCCCTCTCTACCTCCACCCGTGATCTGTGATTGGTCACCACTTCGACCTCCCTCCTGAGCTCCCTCATCTCGTCCTCATACAGGTCAGCGATGCGTGTGGGCTCCCGTCCCCTCAGCCGCTCCACCTCCACCCCCAGCACCTGATTTTGCTGCTCCAGCATGCGCACCTTCTCGATGTAGTTGGCGAAGCGGTCATTGAGATGCTGAAGCTCAGCTTTCTCATTAGTGCGTGTGTGGAGAAACTCCTGGTTGAGGGCATCAGCCAGACTGAAGTCCAGCGTCTCACCCATCCCACCATAAGAGCGAGTATAGCCTGCAGACAAGTTGGGCATGCTGTAGGAGGACGCTCGATAACCGGAGAATCCAGGAGAAGAAGTGGACGACTTGGAGACTTCGTAGACTCTGGAACTGACCCGAGAGCTGCCCGACCCACCAGTGGAGGCTCGGCCGAACACACCACGGGACATTGGTGGCGTCATGTAGCCAGGACCACCGAACATTCGACGGTATGAGGAAGAGGAGGATGAGGAGGCATAAGAGTGGCTCATGTTGGAGCGATCAGATGAAGACTAACACCCTCTGGAGAGGACAGAGACAGAATGAGCGCATGACATGCTCATCAGGGGCTATTTGTAGGTTTCTGCCCCCTCCTTCCCAGCCCCAAACTATACCTCTGTCCAGCTCTCACTCTCTCATAACATCTTCTCCATCATAAGTCGAATACATCATTAATAGCCAATCTTTCATTTACTGACCAGCTGTCCCAGCTCTTGTCTTGGAATCATATTTTAGACTGACTTTGAACTGAAAAAGAGCCGAAAAATAAACTCAAACAAGACAATTCTTGAGGGTTTTAGCACAACGTATTTGTTTTAAATTTAACCAATTTAATTTTGTAAACTAACAAGTTAACTTAATTCTTTCATGTTTTCCCAACACAAACCAGCTGTGTGGAACCCAGCCTTTTTACAGTGTTTTTATTTTCATACATTCTGTCCTTATTAGATTCAAGAGTGTAATTTATCACCACAGTTATTTAGTTGAATGAAAATTAAACATTGTTTGGACCTCACTGACTTTCAATGTACTATATATAGACCAGGGCTATAATAGTTAAAGTGTTAGTTTACCCAAAAAAAAAATGTAATCATGTTAATTACTCACCTTCATATCATTACAAACCCCTGAAACCTTCGTTCGTCTTCATTATACAAATTAAGATCTTTTTGATGAAATTTGAGAGCTCTCTCATCCTCCATATACAGTACAGCAGGGTTCCTGACTCATTAAACGTACAGAAAAATACCAAGTAAACATCCAGAAAGCAGACTATATGCTTTCAGTGGCTTCAATTGGAATAGGCAGGAACCTTGCCATCTATGAAGGATCAACAAACTTCACCTTCTTTAACTTGAAACAACTTGATATGTGATTATTTGTTATTACATTACTTTTGTGTTAATATATTGAGTAACAACTGAAATTAAAATTCATTCATTCATTTTCTTGTCGGCTTAGTCCCTTTATTAATCCAGGGTCACCACAGCAGAATGAACCGCCAACTTATCCAGCAAGTTTTTACGCAACGGATGCCCTTCCAGCCGCAACCCATCTCTGGGAAACATCCACACACACACACTCATACACTATGGACAATTTAGCCTACCCAATTCACCTGTACCTCATGTCTTTGGACTGTGGGGGAAACCGGAGCACCCAGAGGAAACCCACGCGAAGGCAGGGAGAACATGCAAACTCCACACAGAAACGTCAACTGAGCCAGGTTCGAACCAGCGACCCAGCGATTGTCTTGCTGTGAGGCGACAGCACTACCTACTGCGCCACTGCCTCACCTGAAATTAAAATCAAATTAATAAAAATACATAGACATTAAAAAATTAAGTAATGAAAAACAGACAAATAAATATCATATTATTACAAATATATTTTTCCAATGATACTAATATAACACTTGTATCGGTCATAATGGGTTGAACTTGATCAATTGGAGAAATTATTTAATTTAGTTAAAATACTGGGCTGTCATAACCCAATGTTGGTTCAAATATTGACAAATTTGAGGACATTTTTTTAATTGGATTTAAATGACACTTTTTAAACCCATGTTTGGTTTTTCCTTGCATATTTGACCAGTATTGGTTTAAAACAAAC